>NC_069137.1:29057876-29212876 GCF_026914265.1 Mya arenaria
TGGTAATTCTCTTGAGTTTCCTTCTGCTGTAACATGCGTCTCCTCTGCAAATTTTGTCATAGCCTTCGTGTTTTCAGTGGCATCATTGTTAAAAGCTTCAGTTTTGGCCAAAACTCAAAACTACAAAAAGGTTTTCAAACAAAATTTGGTGCATATCTTGCAAGAGACAGGATCAAGGCCAAAACTAGTTGTACAGTTCCTCAAGTTTTTGTAGTTATTTTTCTTGTTTGCCTATAAATACAGATGTTAATCCCATAATTATTCTGCAGGTAACGGGGCAAATAGACGGAACTCACATTCTTCTGGGCCGGGGTCTGGGTATGATGGGGATGTTCTGGATGTTGCAGTACTTCCTCCTGAGAAACAGCACTGACTCCACCGTACAGACTAGCTTTCTCCTCTCCTTCTGCGTGGTATGTTGTAACATAATTTATACAGTAGTCAATGAGAAAAAAAAATAAAGTTTGAAAACTCTTGTGTTCGTATAACTTTAATACTATAATGAAAATGACAGGGTCAAAGCCCGAAATTTACAAAAATGTTATGCAACAGATTTTTGTACAACCACAGTTCTGCTTGGGGCTTGTGGACCAATTTTATTACGTTAAGAATTGTTTGACTTTTGCTCAGATTAACACCTGATACCTTTATCTTTAAGTATATGTATGTATGCTTGATCACATTTGCAATCAATTGTCTTACAGGCTATGCTTTGCAAGTTCCTGGCCTGTGGTTATCTCATGACACACAATCCAAAAGGCAAGAAAGTTTCAACCAGAATTGAGGAGAAGGTAAGGTTTTCTTGTATAACATTTAACAGCCTTTCTCAATGCAACTGCGCTCAAAAATGCACCAGTGCACAACATTCAACAGCCTTTCTCAATACACATGTGTACACCATTCAACAGCCTTTCTCAATACACATGTGTACAACATTCAACAGCATATCTCAATACACATGTGTTCACCATTCAACAGCCTATCTCAATACACATGTGTACAACATTCAACAGCCTTTCTCAATACACATGTGTGCACCATTCAACAGCCTATCTCAATACACAAGTGTACAACATTCAACAGCCTATCTCAATACACATGTGTACAACATTCAACAGCCTATCTCAATATACATGTGTACAACATTCAACAGCCTATCTCAATACACAAGTGTACAACATTCAACAGCCTATCTCAATATATATGTGTACAACATTCAACAGCCTATCTCAACACATATGTGTACACCATTCAACAGCCTATCTCAATACACAAGTGTACAACATTCAACAGCCTTTCTCAATATACATGTGTACAACATTCAACAGCCTTTCTCAATACACATGTGTACACCATTCAACAGCCTATCTCAATACACATGTGTACAGCATTCAACAGCCTTTCTCAATACACAAGTGTACAACATTCAACAGCCTATCTCAGTACACATGTGTACAGCATTCAACAGCCTTTCTCAATACACAAGTGTACAACATTCAAAAGCCTATCTCGATACACATGTGTACAACATCCAACAGCTTTTTCTCAATACACATGTGTACAACATTCAACAGCTTACCTCAATACACATATGCACAACATTCAACAGCCTTTCTCAATACACATGTGTACAACATTCAACAGCCTATCTCAATACACATGTGTACAACATTCAACAGCCTATCTCAATACACATGTGTACAACATTCAACAGCCTATCTCAATACACATGTGTACACCATTCAACAGCCTATCTCAATACACAAGTGTACAACATTCAACAGCCTTTCTCAATATACATGTGTACAACATTCAACAGCCTTTCTCAATACACATGTGTACACCATTCAACAGCCTATCTCAATACACATGTGTACAGCATTCAACAGCATTTCTCAATACACAAGTGTACAACATTCAACAGCCTATCTCAATACACATGTGTACAACATTCAACAGCCTATCTCAATACACAAGTGTACAACATTCAACAGCCTTTCTCAATACACATTTGTACAACATTCAACAGCCCATCTCAATACACAAGTGTACAACATTCAACAGCCTTTCTCAATACACATGTGTACAACATTCAACAGCCTTTCTCAATACACATGTGTACAACATTCAACAGCCTTTCTCAATACACATGTGTACAACATTCAACAGCCTTTCTCAATACACATGTGTACAACATTCAACAGCCTTTCTCAATACACATGTGTACAACATTCAACAGCCTTTCTCAATACACATGTGTAGAACATTCAACAGCCTTTCTCAATACACAAGTGTACAACATTCAGCAGCCTTTCTCAATACACATGTGTACAACATTCAACAGCCTTTCTCAATACACATGTGTACAACATTCAACAGCCTTTCTCAATACACAAGTGTACAACATTCAACAGCCTTTCTCAATACGCATGTGTACAACATTCAACAACCTTTCTCAATACACATGTGTACAACATTCAATAGCATATCTCAATACACATGTGTACACCATTCAGCAGCCTTTCTCAATACACATGTGTACAACATTCAACAGCCTTTCTCAATACACATGTGTACAACATTCAGCAGCCTATCTCAATACACATGTGTACACCATTCAACAGCCTTTCTCAATACACATGTGTACACCATTCAACAGCCTATCTCAATACACAAGTGTAGAACATTCAACAGCCTTTCTCAATACACATGTGTACAACATTCAACAGCCTTTCTAAATACACATGTGTACACCATTCAACAGCCTTTCTCAATACACATGTGTACACCATTCAACAGCCTATCTCAATACACAAGTGTAGAACATTCAACAGCCTTTCTCAATACACATGTGTACAACATTCAACAGCCTTTCTAAATACACATGTGTACACCATTCAACAGCATATCTCAATACACATGTGTACAACATTCAACAGCCTTTCTCAATACACATGTGTACAACATTCAGCAGCCTATCTCAATACACATGTGTACACCATTCAACAGCCTTTCTCAATACACATGTGTACACCATTCAACAGCCTATCTCAATACACATGTGTACACCATTCAACAGCCTTTCTCAATACACATGTGTAGAACATTCAACAGCCTTTCTCAATACACATGTGTAGAACATTCAACAGCATATCTCAATACACATGTGTACACCATTCAACAGCCTATCTCCATACACATGTGTACAACATTCAACAGCTTACCTCAATACACATATGCACAACATTCAGCAGCCTATCTCAATACACATGTGTAGAACATTCAACAGCCTTTCTCAATACACAAGTGTACAACATTCAACAGTCTTTCTCAATACACATGTGTACAACATTCAACAGCCTTTCTCAATACACAAGTGTACAACATTCAACAGCCTTTCTCAATACGCATGTGTACAACATTCAACAGCCTTTCTCAATACACATGTGTACAACATTCAACAGCATATCTCAATACACATGTGTACACCATTCAACAGCCTTTCTCAATACACATGTGTACACCATTCAACAGCCTTTCTCAATACACATGTGTACACCATTCAACAGCCTTTCTCAATACACATGTGTACACCATTCAACAGCCTATCTCAATACACATGTGTACACCATTCAACAGCCTTTCTCAACACACATGTGTAGAACATTCAACAGCCTTTCTCAATACACATGTGTAGAACATTCAACAGCCTTTCTCAATACACATGTGTACAACATTCAACAGCATATCTCAATACACATGTGTAAACCATTCAGCAGCCTTTCTCAATACACATGTGTACAACATTCAACAGCCTATCTCAATACACATGTGTACAACATTCAACAGCCTATCTCAATACACATGTGTACAACATTCAACAGCCTATCTCAATACACATGTGTACAACATTCAACCGCCTTTCTCAATACACATGTGTACAACATTCAACAGCCTATCTCAATACACATGTGTACAACATTCAGCAGCCTATCTCAATACACATGTGTACACCATTCAACAGCCTTTCTCAATACACATGTGTACACTATTCAACAGCCTATCTCAATACACATGTGTACAACATTCAACAGCCTATCTCAATACACAAGTGTAGAACATTCAACAGTCTTTCTCAATACACATGTGTACAACATTCAACAGCCTTTCTCAATACACATGTGTACACCATTCAACAGCATATCTCAATACACAAGTGTAGAACATTCAACAGCCTTTCTCAATACACATGTGTACACCATTCAACAGCCTTTCTCAATACACATGTGTACAACATTCAGCAGCCTATCTCAATACACATGTGTACACCATTCAACAGCCTTTCTCAATACACATGTGTACACCATTCAACAGCCTATCTCAATACACATGTGTACACCATTCAACAGCCTTTCTCAATACACATGTGTACACCATTCAACAGCCTTTCTCAATACACATGTGTACACCATTCAACAGCCTTTCTCAATACACATGTGTAGAACATTCAACAGCCTTTCTCAATACACATGTGTACAACATTCAACAGCATATCTCAATACACATGTGTACACCATTCAACAGCCTTTCTCAATACACAAGTGTACACCATTCAACAGCCTATCTCAATACACAAGTGTACACCATTCAACAGCCTTTCTCAATACACATGTGTACAACATTCAACAGCCTTTCTCAATACACATGTGTACAACATTCAACAGCCTATCTCAATACACATGTGTACACCATTCAACAGCCTATCTCAATACACATGTGTACACCATTCAACAGCCTTTCTCAATACACATGTGTACACCATTCAACAGCCTATCTCAATACACATGTGTACAACATTCAACAGCCTTTCTCAATGCACATGTGTACAACATTCAGCAGCCTTTCTCAATACACATGTGTACAACATTCAGCAGCCTATCTCAATACACATGTGTACACCATTCAACAGCCTTTCTCAATACACATGTGTACACCATTCAACAGCCTTTCTCAATACACATGTGTACACCATTCAACAGCCTTTCTCAATGCACCTTTATACAACATTCAACAGCCTTTCTAAATACACATGTGTACACCATTCAACAGCATATCTCAATACACATGTGTACAACATTCAACAGCCTTTCTCAATACACATGTGTACAACATTCAGCAGCCTATCTCAATACACATGTGTACACCATTCAACAGCCTTTCTCAATACACATGTGTACACCATTCAACAGCCTATCTCAATACACATGTGTACACCATTCAACAGCCTTTCTCAATACACATGTGTAGAACATTCAACAGCCTTTCTCAATACACATGTGTAGAACATTCAACAGCATATCTCAATACACATGTGTACACCATTCAACAGCCTATCTCCATACACATGTGTACAACATTCAACAGCTTACCTCAATACACATATGCACAACATTCAACAGCCTATCTCAATACACATGTGTAGAACATTCAACAGCCTTTCTCAATACACAAGTGTACAACATTCAACAGTCTTTCTCAATACACATGTGTACAACATTCAACAGCCTTTCTCAATACACATGTGTACAACATTCAAAAGCCTTTCTCAATACACATGTGTACAACATTCAACAGCCTATCTCAATACACAAGTGTACACCATTCAACAGCCTTTCTCAATACACATGTGTACAACATTCAAAAGCCTTTCTCAATACACATGTGTACAACATTCAACAGCCTATCTCAATACACATGTGTACAACATTCAACAGCCTATCTCAATACACATGTGTACAACATTCAACCGCCTTTCTCAATACACATGTGTACAACATTCAACAGCCTATCTCAATACACATGTGTACAACATTCAGCAGCCTATCTCAATACACATGTGTACACCATTCAACAGCCTTTCTCAATACACATGTGTACACTATTCAACAGCCTATCTCAATACACATGTGTACAACATTCAACAGCCTATCTCAATACACAAGTGTAGAACATTCAACAGTCTTTCTCAATACACATGTGTACAACATTCAACAGCCTTTCTCAATACACATGTGTACACCATTCAACAGCATATCTCAATACACAAGTGTAGAACATTCAACAGCCTTTCTCAATACACATGTGTACACCATTCAACAGCCTTTCTCAATACACATGTGTACAACATTCAGCAGCCTATCTCAATACACATGTGTACACCATTCAACAGCCTTTCTCAATACACATGTGTACACCATTCAACAGCCTATCTCAATACACATGTGTACACCATTCAACAGCCTTTCTCAATACACATGTGTACACCATTCAACAGCCTTTCTCAATACACATGTGTACACCATTCAACAGCCTTTCTCAATACACATGTGTACAACATTCAACAGCCTTTCTCAATACACATGTGTACAACATTCAACAGCATATCTCAATACACATGTGTACACCATTCAACAGTCTTTCTCAATACACAAGTGTACACCATTCAACAGCCTATCTCAATACACATGTGTACACCATTCAACAGCCTTTCTCAATACACATGTGTACAACATTCAAAAGCCTTTCTCAATACACATGTGTACAACATTCAACAGCCTATCTCAATACACATGTGTACACCATTCAACAGCCTATCTCAATACACATGTGTACACCATTCAACAGCCTTTCTCAATACACATGTGTACACCATTCAACAGCCTATCTCAATACACATGTGTACAACATTCAACAGCCTTTCTCAATGCACATGTGTACAACATTCAGCAGCCTTTCTCAATACACATGTGTACAACATTCAGCAGCCTATCTCAATACACATGTGTACACCATTCAACAGCCTTTCTCAATACACATGTGTACACCATTCAACAGCCTTTCTCAATACACATGTGTACACCATTCAACAGCCTTTCTCAATGCACCTTTATACAACATTCAACAGCCTTTCTAAATACACATGTGTACACCATTCAACAGCATATCTCAATACACATGTGTACAACATTCAACAGCCTTTCTCAATACACATGTGTACAACATTCAGCAGCCTATCTCAATACACATGTGTACACCATTCAACAGCCTTTCTCAATACACATGTGTACACCATTCAACAGCCTATCTCAATACACATGTGTACACCATTCAACAGCCTTTCTCAATACACATGTGTAGAACATTCAACAGCCTTTCTCAATACACATGTGTAGAACATTCAACAGCATATCTCAATACACATGTGTACACCATTCAACAGCCTATCTCCATACACATGTGTACAACATTCAACAGCTTACCTCAATACACATATGCACAACATTCAACAGCCTATCTCAATACACATGTGTAGAACATTCAACAGCCTTTCTCAATACACAAGTGTACAACATTCAACAGTCTTTCTCAATACACATGTGTACAACATTCAACAGCCTTTCTCAATACACATGTGTACAACATTCAAAAGCCTTTCTCAATACACATGTGTACAACATTCAGCAGCCTATCTCAATACGCATGTGTACACCATTCAACAGCCTATCTCAATACACATGTGTACACCATTCAACAGCCTTTCTCAATACACATGTGTACACCATTCAACAGCCTATCTCAATACATATGTGTACAACATTCAACAGCCTTTCTCAATGCACATGTGTACAACATTCAGCAGCCTTTCTCAATACACATGTGTACAACATTCAGCAGCCTATCTCAATACACATGTGTACACCATTCAACAGCCTTTCTCAATACACATGTGTACACCATTCAACAGCCTTTCTCAATACACATGTGTACACCATTCAACAGCCTTTCTCAATGCACCTTTATACAACATTCAACAGCCTTTCTCAATACACCTGCGCACAACAGCCTTACACTTGTGTATAATGCAATTAGCTTTGATAAAGAGTAGTACTTCATATTTCACAACTTATATAAATTGGTGATGGCTTTATTTATATGTTTGCATATTTTAATATTTACAGGAAGTAACACAGATGTTCTACATGATGCTGCTAACCACTGTGGGTACCCTGTTTCACATGTTCCGATCAAATGACTGGGGTGGATACGGAGAAATATCATCACGGGCAAACTTCCACATCCGCCTACAGTTTGTCATCATGATCCTTGCATCAGTTGTGGGGTACGCAATGCCAGGCTGGTGTGTACGTTTGATGGTAAGTAAGACACAAAATAACCTCATGGTTTAACTGGCCATATCCACGTTAAATTTTATTTAAGATGACTTAACAATAAGTATACATGTTCATTATGAATTTGATAAAAAATCAATTGTATGATAAGCTTGTTATAAAGACGATGCCTGTACGGTCACTCGTTTGGTTAAGTTGCAAGTTCAGGTAAAACACATTTATTCCAAGATTTTTCTCCTAATAGTTTACATCCATTCAGAAGGTTAAAGCTGTGCTACTGTTTCTCATACATGTTGCAATGGGCATTAATTTTAGGGAGTCATTTCTTGTCATTTATTCTATGCTTTCCCCCAGTATCTGTCCCAGGAGAAGTTGGATTTCCTGGTAGTGTTCTTTATCCTTGTCACATGTGCCATCAATATTGGGGCATCCTTTTTGTCATCGATTCCTTTTTTGCCCAGTTTCTTTCCCCTGAGAAGGTGGATTTTGTGCTAGTGTTTCTCATGCGTGTTGCAAATCCCATCAATATAAGGGCATTAATTCTTGTCATTGATTCTATGTTTTTCTCCAGGAAGGTGGATTCCTTGCTTGTGTTTATCATGCATGTTGCAAGAGCCATCACTTATAAGGAGTCACTTTTATATGCACATTTATAAAATGGGACATACTGTACTCTTACCTGCGAAACGTTGGCAGGCAGTCAGGCAGCAGCGAGTATGTTGTCCAATCAATAACTTAAAAAGCATTTGTCCAATCACCCCCAAATTAGGTTAGAATAAGGTCAGAATGTATATTACCATAATATCTTCAACAAATTTGTTAACCTGCCATTTTGCTACTGAGTTATGGCCCTTTAATTATAGAAGTAACTAAAATCAATCCTGTCTGATCAATAACCAGCCACGTAGTAACCATGCCCCCATGACTGGTGCATTATGACCTTTGAATCAACAAAGATGGTTTCCTCCCTAAATTTTGGTCCTTAAAATAGGATGGGTGTCTGTTTCAACAGTTTGCATTGTTTGTCATTTATGTTGTGTTTTTCCCTCAACAGTTTCCGTCCCTTGAGAAGGTGGATTCCGTGCTTATATTTCTCACTCGAGCTGCAAGTTCCATCAATATTGGGACTTCCTTTCTCCTCCTAAGAGTACCAAACTTCCTGCGAACTGGCGATAAGGAGGCTGTTCTTGCTGCTAATTGGCTGGTATGTTCACTTCACCCTATGTTGCTAAATAGTTATAAAATAATATAACCTACAAAATTATTTATCTTGACCGGTATTACCTACAAAATGATTAAACTTGACCAGTATTACCTACAAAATGATTAAACTTGACCGCTTAATGATTATTGGCAGTATATGTACTGGTATGTTTATTGAATGTTTGAATATGAATTTTTTAAAACCCCAAATTTATCAGTAATTCAATCAAATGAGAATAAGTGTCCGGATTAATTATTGGAGAATATCTGTATATGTCTTCATTGTGTATGTAATTTAATTGATTAAAGCTGAAAAAGGTTTTATCTGTCAAAATGTGTTCATGTATGTTTTAGTTGTGTGTGGTCGCAACATCCATGGATTGGGTGTGGTTCGCCATGAACTGGGCCCAAGTCTCTACAGGAATGATTGTAATGGAACTCGTCAGCGATGTTGTAGCCATCACAAACATAACTGGTATGATTTAGTTATCTGCAATTTTTAAGCATATGCCATTTATTCCATTTAATATTCACAATAATCTATTCTAAAAACTATGTTTCAAAGATGATTAAGTATGAGATTGGTCAAGTAGTAAATGTGTCAGCCTCTTACCAAAACGGTCTCAGGTTGTAGTCCCACTAAGGGCATTTATTCTTAGCCTCTCAATATTGATATCAGATCAGTAGTTGTTTGCACTCGGAACAAACTGGAGAGTGATTCACGTCAGCCTACAGCTGTCTTCATGATTAACTAAAATAAAGTATAATTATAAACAAAACATTTTAATTACCAAGTGACAAACTTTCAAATGGTGACAGTTTTAAGTGTGAAAATGACAAGACTATTTGGCAGTTTCCTGTGTCATGGGTTTTGGATATTTTACAGGCGCTCTCGACTACGACTTAAGCGTGTTCCAGAGGGTTCTCCTCCCGAAGATCAAGGCCGTTCCTGGAGAAATCTGCAACACCTTCAAGCTGAAGAGGGTCTAGGGGTGATAACAGTGTAAAGATTAGAAAAGGGAGATTGGAGCCTATTGGTAAAATGAGATTGAAGAGTATTCGGAAAGGATGATTGGAGATGAGAAGAGTATTTGGAAAGAGTGATGAGACATTGGAGACTAGAATGTTGTCAAAACCAGGAATATTGAAAAATTGCTATGCAAGACAGAATTGCCTTACTGTTTTGTAACATTTTGTTTAATAGTTCTTTTTCCTTGAGTACCATCATGGACGGAGTTTGTTCAAGTCCTGTTCTTGTTAGTGTTTTGAAACCATATTTTAACAAAAATGATGATATTTGATATTTGACATTTGTCAAAGAAAGTTTGCCATTATATATAATGTGTTCTCCAGTGCTAGCATAAAGGCAGCTGTAATATTTTATATCTTTTCATTGTAGAGAAAAAAATCATGACATTCACTAATTAAATTTTTAATATAATTTTTACCGGACAGTTTTGTTTGTAATGATAAATTTTAAAATCATTATTTATGTTCTTAATAATTAATGTCTTTACAACATTCACAAAGTCTTTAATAATTCTAAGGTGTTCTTTTGTTTTAATAAAAAAATGTTATATTTGAGTGGAAGTGTCATCATTATCAACATTTAATATTGGATGAATCACACAAAGCGTGAAACAAAGTCACATATTTACAAATGGATGACATTTTCACCCAGAGTTTGTTTTAATAACCATTCATTCATTTATCGATAACTATAATAATTGTGGTGCAGTTTTTATTGTAAATCTAAATGTCATGCTTGTATATTTTATAGCAATAAATAGTTTCAATAAAAGTTGCTGTTTTGGCTTTTTGTTGAATATATTTAACCCCATTCGAATGTAAGGAATTCCTTTATATGCCTCGGACAAATCCCCTTAATGCTTTAAAATAGACATATTTAATTATTGAATTCATTATCCTTTAATAGAGAAGATACTAAGAATACACATGTAAAAATACCAAATGCTTAGGTCATACTGAAAGAGCAAAGGTGAACACGCCAAATGTCAAGGTCAACGGGTGTTTACCAAATTTTAAGGTCATGTTTGAGTACAGCAGTGAAAAAAAACGAATGTCAATGTCATGCTTGGAGTATGATTGGGAATATTCTAAATGTTAAGTTCATACTTGAGTTAAACAGTGAAAACACTGTATGCCAAGGTCATGAGTACAAATGGAAATATACAAAATGTTAAGGTGATGAGAATGTCAAGGTCAAACTCAACCATACACTCATTTCTGAAGTGTGCTATATTATCTTGATACCTGTCATTCTGTTCAGAAGAGCAGTTTCATCATCAACACCACTCCCATACACAGGAAACTCAATTACATTCCTTATTAGGAATATCAATGTGCTTATTCTAATCTTACCTATAAACTTTTATGACTCAATAGGCATACAACGAAACAAAATGAGAGGCATATTTTTAAGTTTTTATTTATTTAAAAAAATCTTTTCCTAGGTTCACCTATTAAAACACAAATCATGATGGTACAAGGTTTATATATAGAACAGCAACAATGGAAAAAAAAAATAACGTGTGAATATAAGTTTAACTGTTATGACACATCTGGTAAAATTGAAATCAGATCTGAATTGTCATAATTATAACAACATTGACATCTATTTAATCAATAAAACAGCTGTTTCCAAATGTTCCTTAATCATTCTATAAGGTATTTATTTTCCTGTTTTTAGGTCTTTTTTCTCGTTCAATGTTTATAGTAAGATATTGTTCTGAAAATCATAGTAACAATAATTATGATTGGCTAGCAGAGTACATGTGATACACAATGCTATCTAACGCTGTATTTAATTGGCTACTAACTAGACTGATACACACATAATCGATTGACTGGTTTACAATGAAAAAATTGCTTTTAACACAAAGCGACTAACTAGCCCCTTGACAGGGCAAGATTTAAGCAAAGACACATATGTATACGGTCAAGTATTAAGACCTTAAAAAACATTCAGATTTTTCAATTGACAAGGAATGTGGGTGTTACCAAACAAGTAACTTCCAAGTAGATATTGAAATAATTATTTTTCAAAATAATTGTTTTTTTTCTTCGGTACAGATAGACTGTACATTATAAAACCTTTTTTGGGTTTTTCGACAACAAATAATTCATGAACTTACAGTACTGAATAAAGACATACAAAAATGGTAAAGTATTACCTGATCAATCAAAATAAACATGTTATGGAAGGATGTTTTAATAAATATATGTACACATTTCATGCAAAATTACGTGTGAACATGTAAAGCCTGTACAATATGGGCGCTAAAACTAAAAGAATATATACTTATTGCTCACCAGAATAAATCTAAAACTCAATCAAGTTTCTACTATGTTCAATAATAGAAATGAGAACTATCTAGTTATGAAAATCCTTACATTAAAATATTTTTTTATAAATGTAGCTAAGGTGCAATTTCTTGTGTGTGTGTTGACAGATGCTGGTCAAACAAACCTAGCTATCTTCATAAATATTGCAAACAGTCATTAATTAAGTTTATGAATGATACACAGCTCCCCTGTGAGATCTTTTTAACAGTTCAATGGCACTGGTGACAATACCTTCTGGGTAAAGACACTCCAAGGATACTTGATGAAGCAGCTCCAAAATATCTTCTGACATTTGACCATATTAAACATTGTAAAATCTTGATTGAGTCCTATGGCATAATTCAGAGAATTGGATCACAGATTAAGGCATACACTATTGAGAAATTACTATAAAAGAACGGAGACATATTCTGTGGGCTTTTAAGTTAAGCAATATTTAACATGGAGTACCAGTTCACAATGAGTACTGGGGTCGAAGAAGTACCCTTTCACATTTGAGTACTGGTGTCACAATGAGTGCCAGAGTACCCATATCACAACGAGTACCTGTGACTTTATGTGAATTATAGTCCGTAAATGCAGTTCACTAAAAACATTGAGAGTAAATATGTCCAAAAAAAATAAAAACAACATATATCAAACATATACTTTTACAATTATCTGAATTAAAGATTAGTTAGTTAACCTCAAAGTAATAACCACAGCAAACATGACAAAATCAGTTAGCCTCATTGATTTGAGATTGTATTAAAGTATTATATTTTTCTCTCTTTTATAATAAAGTAACCTCTTTTATAATCATTTATATATATGAATAATATATAATATGGCAATTATTTCTCTATTAATATATAATCTTTATTATTTTTTTTTACAGAAAGCAAATTAATACAATACATCTAAGCTCTGTAATCCTAAGCAATACATATATAACCGGCAGTACCATTTTCATCTTAAAAAAAACAACAAGCTTAACAAAAATAACAATATTCATTAAAGCTGCACTCTCACAGATTTACCATTAATACAAATTTTATTATTTGTCTTGGAAAGAGCAATTTTTGGCGTAAATACCTGCAAACCAACGATAAAATTGATTGCTGACAAAAGATCAGATCACAGGTTTTCATATATCCGTTCGAAAATTATAGTTTTATGGCTTAAACTGTTACTAATGGTTTAAGAAAAATGCATAAAACATCAATTTTTGAACTTAAATATAAAAATCTGTGATCTACTCTTTTGTCAGGAGTCTTATATAACTGGTTTCTTTTGATGTTCACAAAAATCGGCTCGTTAAAATATAAACAATCGACAAAAAATAAAAAAAATTGTCAAAACGTTCAATCTGTGAGAGTGCAGCTTTAAATTGTATTCTCAATCATATTTAAAATATTTTAATACATGTTAATTAAATGTCAGTGCAATATAATTGTTCATGACGCAAAAGACAAATTTACTAACATGATTTAGTTTAGAAATAAGATCTAAATTTAATTTTTATAAAACATCTTAATGACATTGAGTATAAATTAAAAACAAGAATCCTCTTGTAATGAGATAAATGATTTCATATAAAGCTAAACACAGAATCCTGATTTAATACATTGGTACAGGTTATATAAGGAAAATGGCATTGTTCATAGAAAAAACAAAAACAAAAAACTTGGGTGTATACATTTAACTAACCATGATATTAAAATCCCAGTTACATTTACCAAATTCATTGATCTGAGACTTGATATCCTTTATATGAACTAAACAAATATCAGGCAAAAATTGTCAAAGTCTTAATAAATGCTGATCTATTTCAAGGTTCTATCGAAATAATAACAACAAATAATGGGATCTTCATCTAAGTGTGTAAACTATACTTCTAAATGTGCCAACAATCAAAACAGTTTTATTCAAAAAAAGGTCTCACATCCAATACATGTCATACTATGTGATGTAACTACACTTTCTTTATTAAAAAGTTTCAAGAGTAAAAGTTTTCAGACTGGTTCAAAGGTGTAAATCAATGACTCTTTGCTAATTTCTATCCTGGATAATGTTCACAGACCAAAGTTGTGAACCAATTTCACAATGTGTATCTCTTTGAAGATGTCTGATGGAAGTGTCCTCAAAAGTTTGCCCACAGGTGTATAGACAGCACTTATTGGGTAAATGTATTAGCCAAATGTTCAGATTTTTTCCACAGGTTTGAATCGATGTCCAATAATTTGTATTCCTTTGTTTATATCTTAGTATCCATATAACTGTACACAGTCATCCATAATTTGTATCTCTGGGTATATTTCCAAATAGTGTTAAACGGTTTTTGTCCACAGGTGTAAAATGACTTGAGGATAAAACCAGAAGAATAAAGGACACAGTCACGGGTATCAAGATACACAAAAGGTAGTTATCATGCCACACTGACTAAGGTTCTCCGTGGTTATGTTATTTATGCTTCTCCTTTGTCTGATACTCGCTTCTTGCGTACTGAAAAAATATCAAAATAGTAGTAATATTTAATACAAACAATATTCATGTTAAAACTCAAGGAACCTATTTTAAGCTAAACCAGTGGTACAACAGAGGAGTACAGCAGTAGTTATAATAACAGAGAGTATGGAAATATTAACAGGCCTAAACTAGACAGTTTATTCATAAGACCTTTGACCTCTTAGTGTGACCTTGACCTTGAACCAAGCTGATTGTAACATATTGACACAGTCTCATTCTCAATATGGTGAACTTCAGACACAAAATATAGTCATAATCCTTTGACCATGAACAGAGCTGGTTGTAACATGCACACTGCCTCAATATGAAAAACATTTGTGGCAAGTTTTTTCAATTATTTCAAGAGGTTCATGAGAGAGGGGCAGACATGAAGTGTAGTCATATGACCTTTTACCTTTAAATGTGACCTTGAACTTAAACCAAGCTTGATGTAACATGCTCTCTGCACATCCTCTCAATATGGTGAACATCAGACATGAAATATAGTCATATTATAGTCTTATGACCTTTGACTTTTAAGAGTGACCTTGATCTTAAACCAAGCTAGTTTTTACATGCCCCCTAAACTGTTTGAACATTTCGTGGCAAGTTTATTTTATAACCAATTGGTTCAAGAGATATGAAGCAGACACCTTTTATAATGGACAGACTGATGGAATGACAAAAGGTCAACTTAAGCAAAAACAACTTTTTAACTCAATACTCTAGGTCAGCAATGCTGTATATAATTTAGTTCTGTACATGAGACAAGTGTTTAGCAGAAATGGCTCAAGAAACTGCTGAAACAAGAGCGGTCACAGACAGCTATATCCCTCGCCTCATGGGGGGCATTTTTTGTAACGAAAGCCAATCAATGGTAAGGGTAGTTTCTCAGGAACATAAGAAATGCGTAAAATTAAGGAAGGGCAATAACTTTCAAAAAAGGTCAAATTGCAAAAGCCTGACAATATGCGCTGCGTCACTATATAGTCATAAGCGTAAGAGGAGTTGCGAAGAAACCAATTTTAAATGTAAAATAAAGAAAGGGCAATAACTCTTTCAAAAATGGTCAAATCGCGAAATCCCACAATATTTGCTGCGTCACTATCTAGTCATCAATCTGTGAAAGTTTGGTAGAAATTGCATGAAAAACGTAAGAGGAGTTGTGAAGAAACCAATTTTAAATGTAAAAAAAGGGGCAATAACTCTTTCAAAAATGGCTAATTGCGAAAGCCCGACAATATGCGCTGCATCACTATATAGTCATTAATCTGTGAAAGTTTGGTAGAAATCGCATGAAAAACGTAGGAGTTGCGAAGAAACCAATTTTAAATGTAAAATAAGCAAAGGGCAATAACTCTTTCAAAAATGGTCAAATCGCTTATAAGCCAGACAATATGCGCTGCTTCACTATATGATCATCAATCTGTGAAAGTTTGGTAGAAATCGCATGTAAACCATTAAAGGAGTTGCGAAGAAACCAATTTTAAATGTAAAATAAGCAAAGGGCAATAACTCTTTCAAAAATGGTCAAATTGCAAAAGCCCGACAATATGCGCTGCGTCACTATATAGTCATCAATCTGTGAAAGTTTGGTAGAAATTGCATGAAAAACGTAAGAGGATTTGCGAAGAAACCAATTTTAAATGTAAAATAAGCAAAGTGCAATAGCTCTATTAAAAATGGTTGAATCGGGAAAGCCAGACAATATGCGCTGCTTCACTTTATGATCATCAATCTGTGAAAGTTTGGTAGAAATCGCATGAAAAACGTAAGAGGAGTTGCGAAGAAACCAATTTTTAATGCAAAATAAGCAAAGGACAATAACTCTTTCAAAAATGGTTGAATCGGGAAAGCCCAACAATATGCGCTGCTTCACTTTATGATCATCAATCTGTGAAAGTTTGGTAGAAATTGCATGAAAAACATAAAAGGAGTTGCGAAGAAACCAATTTTAAATGTAAAATAAGCAAAGGGCAATTACTCTTTCAAAAATGTTCAAATCAGGAAAGCCCGACAATATGCGCTGCTTCACTTTATGATCATCAATCTGTGAAAGTTTGGTAGAAATCGCATAAAAAACTTAAAGAGGAGTTGCGAAGAAACCAATTTTAAATGTAAAATAAGCAAAGGGCAATAACTCCTACAAAAATGGTTGAATCGCAAAAGCCCAACAATATGCGCTGCTTCACTTTATGATTATCAATCTGTGAAAGTTTGGTAGAAATCGCATGAGAAATGTAAGAGGAGATGCAAAGAAATGAATGTGGGACCGACGGACGGACGCACGCACGCACACATGCACGCATGCACGGCATCGCGCCTACCATTACTATATCCCCTTCGCCTTTTCAAGGCGGGGGATAAAAAAGTCGCAGAATAACCAGTTATGTTAAACTTTAATATTTGCAATTTAGAAGTTCGCAACTCAAATTTTCCCTGTCAAAAGGCTCCGCCATGTTTTTCAAAAATCTTATAAAAGTTCTAGAAGCTGTCCTCATTATTATGTCTATTTAGCGCTATTGGCTGTGTGAACATGTCTTTAAAGTTTCATGTCAATAGTTAGAAAGTTTTTCTAGTTTTAGCCAAGTTTTGACTTCACAACAATGCTGATGATGAAGTTTCAAAAACACTATAACTATGACAATACCTCAATATTTTTTCTTGGGATTGCAGACAAGCTTGTCAATGACATAACACACCTAAAAACTACTGCTTATAAGAGATTTTAACACAACAAAGGGAGCTAATGCTCTCACCTTGATCATAATTGCTTTGTAGTTTCTCTGTGACTTTCACCCGAGTTTCCGGGAATTCGAAAGCAAGTCCCAACTTCATCATTTTGTCATTTTCTTGGACCAACTTTATAATCTTAGTCTCTACTTTATTCCCCAGGGCTTCTGGTTTCTGAAAATAATTATTTCAAATATTTCATCAAATGAAAAATACTTTCTTTTCAATCTGCTAAAAATTCCTATTTTGAGCAAGTGTTTTTCAAATCAGTACAATGTATACTGTAAATAGTAGAACTCATTTTCACCACTGTTAAATAATCATGTAAAGTTATTGAGCTCATTATTTACAAAGTGTTTGTATCAGAGTAAAACATAAAAGTATATGGCCAAATACACAACTGATCCACGCCCATCATTATTGAATAACAAGGTGAAATTGGATGAAATTTCTCATTTTTTTTTTTTGAGATATGAGCCTAGATCATTTTAATAAACACGTCAGCTTATGGTATCAAACTGATCATTTTTTATTGATCTATACTATCAACCAATTTAAAATCAATCAATTACCATCAAACTTGTCCATAACTCTGTATAAAACTTTTGATTCTAACCTGATTTGTGGCTCGAAACTCTGTCACAGTCTTGTTGACATTTATGGACTTCAGTATTTCCACTATCAACTCTCCCGTGACGAAATTAGACTCTATGTTCAGTGAAGTAAGCGTTTTGTTTTCTTTCAATGCTTCACTAAGTCTCTGTAAATAGAACAACTTGTACATTTAAGTTAAAAATAAGAAAACATTTACAAAAATCAATCATAATCCCCTAGAACTCACTAGCCAGCCAGTGAAGTACCTTCAATTTCTGTAATTCAGAAAATATGGCTGTTAATCAGTTTAAATCCACCCAAACAGCTTCCAAACATTCATGTGAAATGTTCTCAACTAATACATTATCTCAACAACTCTGTCTGACATAACTGAAAAAAAAACAACCTCCGTCTGTCAAAGCACTGCTGGCGTTTTCTCTGTTTCTCACCACTAAATGGTCACAATAATGAACAATTATGTTAGCCAATCGGTATATTATAACTGAACAAATAAATTACCTTTGCGACTCTGTCTGTCATAGCAACACTCGCCATTTCAAGGGTTTCTAACTGTGTGTTTGTTTTGAGTCCGTCACACACAGCTTCCAAACGTTCATACGAAATATTCTAAAGAAAGAAAAGAATGTGAATGCTTTTGTGTAGTTTACTCAAAATACTTCAAATATGTTCGAAAATTTTACAAACAAAGACATTGTCAGAACAATAAATCCCATATTATGATTAAAATGTTGTATCACTGAAATTAATCATCAGGGAGTATATCTTGACTCGTTCTCAAGTAAAACCATGATTAACATTTTAGCTTTACAGAAAAGCCTTTGTTTAAATAATAAGAAAAAATCTTGCTTAATTTTTAGACTATGCATGGTGTGATGTATAAATGTTAAACAGGAAACTTTATGTCACATATTTTTGTAATAAATATGGTCGTTAATATGCTCCACTGAGTACCTTCGGACATTTGACTACAAAAATTTCTTAATCATGAAAAATTAACGAGGCATTTTCGGAATCTAAGCCAATGAAATTACTTTTAAATATTAAGTAGCATCATCCTTCCATAAGTCAAGGTAAATCTAAGTCAAAGAGTACCTACCTCATTAATATTCATGAAAAACAAGATTTTTTCAGTAAATTTACCCACAGGAATACAATGTAAAACCAACGATGGACATCATGTAACTCACTCAAATTAAGCATCTTCAAAGACATTTTTGGTTTAATGATCCTATGCCCCCTACCTTAATATTATTCAGATTCAGATGTTTAAGCGAAGAGTCGTTATCCTTGATGAGTCTTATGCTCTGTTCGACGTCTGTTGTATTTGGTGGCTCAAACGGGGCGACCTTCAGTTGTTCTGCTTTTGCCAAACCTGTAATACAGATGAAATACATTACATATATATCTATATATATATTCATTATACCTCACTTTTGTCTACAATGGTAAAATCCCATTACCCGAAAAAAGAGATATTTTGACTGTCAGAAATTTTTTCAACCTTTTTGACATGTGACCAAGCAAAATTCACATGTGACCGCAGTGATATTTTGAATGTCATATAAGGGCAAATAACAGCATCAATATTTGAGCTAAATTTGCCTCCCTTATACACATACAGCTGTCACATCACATCAATGTGTACAAAAAAACTTCAGACGAAAGGAACTGTCAGTTTAAGAAATTTTATCACAATTAACGGTGGAATTCTGTTCTAGATATAATTATTTTATTATGTTATATTTTGTTGACCTTGTTAAACCTGTTTAATTAAATTAATTAAGAAACATTTTTAAACCTTTTATGTACTTAATTGTGTTCGGTATATTAAAATAATACGCCTCAAGTGACATTCTGCCATGGGGTTGACAATATCAATGTCACACATGCTGCCATATGATATTTATAATATATATATATATATATATAGGACCTTAGGTATGGCTGTTGAATGCCAATGCATATTCTAATGAGATCATGTAGGTTAATAAATCATAAATCTTTACTAAATCTGTAAAATCTATTTGATAATTCACTATATCTAAGTATTATCTTCCAAGTTGTGCATGCCTTGACATTTTGACATTTGGCGCTATATGTTTGTTTATTGGATGACACCAGGTTCAGCAGGTTCAAGTTGAAAATAAAGTGGGAGAAAGGCTCAAAGCTTGGCCGGTGAACTATATGTATGTGGAGATGCATAAGTTTGTCTAATGATATTATAAAACTTCAAAACTATCCATTGACAGAACCAGTCTTTTAAGGTTGTAGGGCATAGCACTGACACACCAGGCAATCCTTCAACATCCTTCCTGAGATGAGTTGGCAATCAAACGTCAGTTGGCATTCAGATGTATAACAGTCTGCCATTACAATGTACGCTTGTATGAAGTCAGTTGGCATTCAGATGTATTACAGTCTGCCATTACAATGTACGCTTGTATGAAGTCAGTTGGCATTCAGATGTATTACAGTCTGCCATTACAATGTACGCTTGTATGAAGTCAGTTGGCATTCAGATGTATTACAGTCTGCCATTACAATGTAAGCTTGTATGAAGTCAGTTGGCATTCAGATGTATTACAGTCTGCCATTACAATGTATGCTTGTATGAAGTCAGTTGGCATTCAGATGTATTACAGTCTGCCATTACAATGTAAGCTTGTATAAAGTCAGTTGGCATTCAGATGTATAACAGTCTGCCATTACAATGTATGCTTGTATGAAGTCAGTTGGCATTCAGATGTATTACAGTCTGCCATTACAATGTATGCTTGTATGAAGTCAGTTGGCATTCAGATGTATTACAGTCTGCCATTACAATGTAAGCTTGTATGAAGTCAGTTGGCATTCAGATGTATAACAGTCTGCCATTACAATGTACGCTTGTATGAAGTCAGTTGGCATTCAGATGTATTACAGTCTGCCATTACAATGTACGCTTGTATGAAGTCAGTTGGCATTCAGATGTATTACAGTCTGCCATTACAATGTAAGCTTGTATGAAGTCAGTTGGCATTCAGATGTATAACAGTCTGCCATTACAATGTATGCTTTTACGAAGTCAGTTGGCATTCAGATGTATTACAGTCTGCCATTACAATGTATGCTTTTACGAAGTCAGTTGGCATTCAGATGTATTACAGTCTGCCATTACAATGTATGCTTTTACGAAGTCAGCTGGCATTCAGATGTATTACAGTCTGCCATTACAATGTATGCTTTTACGAAGTCAGCTGGCATTCAGATGTATAACAGTCCGCCATTACAATGTATGCTTGTACGAAGTCGGTTGGCATTCAGATGTATTACAGTCTGCCATTACAATGTATGCTTGTATGAAGTCAGCTGGCATTACAATGCATGCTTGTATGAAGTCAGTTGGCATTCAGATGTATTACAGTCCGCCATTACAATGCATGCTTGTACGAAGTCAGCTGGCATTCAGATGTATTACAGTCCGCCATTACAATGTATGCTTGTACGAAGTCAGCTGGCATTCAGATGTATTACAGTCCGCCATTACAATGTACGCTTGTACGAAGTCAGCTGGCATTCAGATGTATTACAGTCCGCCATTACAATGTATGCTTGTACGAAGTCAGTTGGCATTCAGATGTATAACAGTCTGCCATTACAATGTATGCTTGTATGAAGTCAGTTGGCATTCAGATGTATAACAGTCCGCCATTACAATGTATGCTTGTATGAAGTCGGCTGGCATTCAGATGTATAACAGTCCGCCATTACAATGTATGCTTGTACGAAGTCAGCTGGCATTCAGATGTATTACAGTCCGCCATTACAATGTATGCTTGTACGAAGTCAGCTGGCATTCAGATGTATTACAGTCTGCCATTACAATGTACGCTTGTACGAAGTCAGCTGGCATTCAGATGTATTACAGTCTGCCATTACAATGTATGCTTGTACGAAGTCGGTTGGCATTCAGATGTATTACAGTCTGCCATTACAATGTACGCTTGTACGAAGTCAGCTGGCATTCAGATGTATTACAGTCCGCCATTACAATGTATGCTTGTATGAAGTCAGTTGGCATTCAGATGTATTACAGTCCGCCATTACAATGCATGCTTGTACGAAGTCGGTTGGCATTCAGATGTATAACAGTCCGCCATTACAATGTATGCTTGTATGAAGTCAGTTGGCATTCAGATGTATAACAGTCTGCCATTACAATGTATGCTTGTATGAAGTCGGTTGGCATTCAGATGTATAACAGTCTGCCATTACAATGTATGCTTGTACGAAGTCGGTTGGCATTCAGATGTATAACAGTCCGCCATTACAATGTATGCTTGTACGAAGTCGGTTGGCATTCAGATGTATAACAGTCCGCCATTACAATGCATGCTTGTATGAAGTCAGTTGGCATTCAGATGTATAACAGTCTGCCATTACAATGTATGCTTGTATGAAGTCGGTTGGCATTCAGATGTATAACAGTCCGCCATTACAATGTATGCTTGTATGAAGTCGGTTGGCGTTCAGATGTATTACAGTCCGCCATTACAATGTATGCTTGTACGAAGTCAGTTGGCATTCAGATGTATTACAGTCCGCCATTACAATGTATGCTTGTATGAAGTCAGCTGGCATTCAGATGTATTACAGTCCGCCATTACAATGTATGCTTGTATGAAGTCAGTTGGCATTCAGATGTATTACAGTCTGCCATTACAATGTACGCTTCTATGAAGTCAGTTGGCATTCAGATGTATAACAGTCCGCCATTACAATGTATGCTTGTACGAAGTCAGTTGGCATTCAGATGTATAACAGTCCGCCATTACAATGTATGCTTGTACGAAGTCAGTTGGCATTCAGATGTATAACAGTCTGCCATTACAATGTATGCTTGTATGAAGTCAGTTGGCATTCAGATGTATAACAGTCCGCCATTACAATGTATGCTTGTATGAAGTCAGTTGGCATTCAGATGTATAACAGTCCGCCATTACAATGTATGCTTGTACGAAGTCAGTTGGCATTCAGATGTATAACAGTCTGCCATTACAATGTATGCTTGTACGAAGTCGGTTGGCATTCAGATGTATAACAGTCCGCCATTACAATGTATGCTTGTATGAAGTCAGTTGGCATTCAGATGTATAACAGTCCGCCATTACAATGTATGCTTGTACGAAGTCAGTTGGCATTCAGATGTATAACAGTCTGCCATTACAATGTATGCTTGTACGAAGTCAGTTGGCATTCAGATGTATAACAGTCCGCCATTACAATGTATGCTTGTATGAAGTCAGTTGGCATTCAGATGTATAACAGTCCGCCATTACAATGTATGCTTGTACGAAGTCAGTTGGCATTCAGATGTATAACAGTCTGCCATTACAATGTATGCTTGTACGAAGTCGGTTGGCATTCAGATGTATAACAGTCCGCCATTACAATGTATGCTTGTATGAAGTCAGTTGGCATTCAGATGTATAACAGTCCGCCATTACAGTGTATGCTTGTATGAAGTCAGTTGGCATTCAGATGTATTACAGTCCGCCATTACAATGTATGCTTGTATGAAGTCGGTTGGCATTCAGATGTATTACAGTCCGCCATTACAATGTATGCTTGTATGCTGTCAGTTGGCATTCAGATGTATAACAGTCCGCCATTACAATGTATGCTTGTATGAAGTCAGTTGGCATTCAGATGTATAACAGTCCGCCATTACAATGTATGCTTGTATGAAGTCGGTTGGCATTCAGATGTATTACAGTCCGCCATTACAATGTATGCTTGTATGAAGTCAGTTGGCATTCAGATGTATAACAGTCCGCCATTACAATGTATGCTTGTATGAAGTCGGTTGGCATTCAGATGTATTACAGTCTGCCATTACAATGTATGCTTGTATGAAGTCAGTTGGCATTCAGATGTATTAAAGTCCGCCATTACAATGTACGCTTCTATGAAGTCGGTTGGCATTCAGATGTATAACAGTCTGCCATTACAATGTACGCTTCTATGAAGTCGGTTGGCATTCAGATGTATAACAGTCCGCCATTACAATGTATGCTTGTATGAAGTCGGTTGGCATTCAGATGTATAACAGTCCGCCATTACAATGTATGCTTGTATGAAGTCAGTTGGCATTCAGATGTATAACAGTCCGCCATTACAATGTATGCTTGTATGAAGTCAGTTGGCATTCAGATGTATAACAGTCTGCCATTACAATGTATGCTTGTATGAAGTCAGTTGGCATTCAGATGTATTAAAGTCCGCCATTACAATGTACGCTTCTATGAAGTCGGTTGGCATTCAGATGTATAACAGTCTGCCATTACAATGTACGCTTCTATGAAGTCGGTTGGCATTCAGATGTATAACAGTCCGCCATTACAATGTATGCTTGTATGAAGTCGGTTGGCATTCAGATGTATAACAGTCCGCCATTACAATGTATGCTTGTATGAAGTCAGTTGGCATTCAGATGTATTACAGTCTGCCATTACAATGTATGCTTGTACGAAGTCAGTTGGCATTCAGATGTATAACAGTCCGCCATTACAATGTATGCTTGTATGAAGTCAGTTGGCATTCAGATGTATAACAGTCCGCCATTACAATGTATGCTGTCAGTTGGCATTCAGATGTATAACAGTCCGCCATTACAATGTATGCTTGTATGAAGTCGGTTGGCATTCAGATGTATAACAGTCCGCCATTACAATGTATGCTTGTATGAAGTCAGTTGGCATTCAGATGTATTACAGTCTGCCATTACAATGTATGCTTGTATGAAGTCGGTTGGCATTCAGATGTATAACAGTCCGCCATTACAATGTATGCTTGTATGAAGTCAGTTGGCATTCAGATGTATAACAGTCTGCCATTACAATGTATGCTTGTACGAAGTCAGTTGGCATTCAGATGTATTACAGTCCGCCATTACAATGTATGCTTGTATGAAGTCGGTTGGCATTCAGATGTATTACAGTCCGCCATTACAATGTATGCTTGTACGAAGTCAGTTGGCATTCAGATGTATAACAGTCTGCCATTACAATGTATGCTTGTATGAAGTCAGTTGGCATTCAGATGTATTACAGTCCGCCATTACAATGTATGCTTGTATGAAGTCGGTTGGCATTCAGATGTATTACAGTCCGCCATTACAATGTATGCTTGTACGAAGTCAGTTGGCATTCAGATGTATAACAGTCTGCCATTACAATGTATGCTTGTATGAAGTCAGTTGGCATTCAGATGTATTACAGTCTGCCATTACAATGTATGCTTGTACGAAGTCAGTTGGCATTCAGATGTATTACAGTCTGCCATTACAATGTATGCTTGTACGAAGTCAGTTGGCATTCAGATGTATTACAGTCTGCCATTACAATGTATGCTTGTATGAAGTCAGTTGGCATTCAGATGTATTACAGTCCGCCATTACAATGTACGCTTCTATGAAGTCAGTTGGCATTCAGATGTATAACAGTCTGCCATTACAATGTATGCTTGTATGAAGTCAGTTGGCATTCAGATGTATAACAGTCCGCCATTACAATGTATGCTTGTACGAAGTCAGTTGGCATTCAGATGTATTACAGTCTGCCATTACAATGTATGCTTGTATGAAGTCAGTTGGCATTCAGATGTATTACAGTCTGCCATTACAATGTATGCTTGTATGAAGTCAGTTGGCATTCAGATGTATAACAGTCCGCCATTACAATGTATGCTTGTATGAAGTCAGTTGGCATTCAGATGTATAACAGTCCGCCATTACAATGTATGCTTGTATGAAGTCAGTTGGCATTCAGATGTATAACAGTCTGCCATTACAATGTACGCTTGTATGAAGTCAGTTGGCATTCAGATGTATTACAGTCCGCCATTACAATGTATGCTTGTATGAAGTCAGTTGGCATTCAGATGTATAACAGTCTGCCATTACAATGTACGCTTCTATGAAGTCAGTTGGCATTCAGATGTATAACAGTCCGCCATTACAATGTATGCTTGTACGAAGTCGGTTGGCATTCAGATGTATAACAGTCCGCCATTACAATGTATGCTTGTACGAAGTCGGTTGGCATTCAGATGTATAACAGTCCGCCATTACAATGTATGCTTGTACGAAGTCGGTTGGCATTCAGATGTATAACAGTCCGCCATTACAATGTATGCTTGTACGAAGTCAGTTGGCATTCAGATGTATAACAGTCCGCCATTACAATGTATGCTTGTATGAAGTCAGCTGGCATTCAGATGTATTACAGTCCGCCATTACAATGTATGCTTGTATGAAGTCAGTTGGCATTCAGATGTATAACAGTCTGCCATTACAATGTACGCTTCTATGAAGTCAGTTGGCATTCAGATGTATAACAGTCCGCCATTACAATGTATGCTTGTACGAAGTCGGTTGGCATTCAGATGTATAACAGTCCGCCATTACAATGTATGCTTGTATGAAGTCAGCTGGCATTCAGATGTATTACAGTCCGCCATTACAATGTATGCTTGTATGAAGTCGGTTGGCATTCAGATGTATAACAGTCCGCCATTACAATGTATGCTTGTATGAAGTCAGTTGGCATTCAGATGTATAACAGTCCGCCATTACAATGTATGCTTGTATGAAGTCAGTTGGCATTCAGATGTATTACAGTCCGCCATTACAATGTATGCTTGTATGAAGTCAGTTGGCATTCAGATGTATAACAGTCTGCCATTACAATGTATGCTTGTATGAAGTCAGTTGGCATTCAGATGTATAACAGTCCGCCATTACAATGTATGCTTGTACGAAGTCAGTTGGCATTCAGATGTATAACAGTCTGCCATTACAATGTATGCTTGTATGAAGTCGGTTGGCATTCAGATGTATAACAGTCTGCCATTACAATGTATGCTTGTATGAAGTCAGCTGGCATTCAGATGTATAACAGTCCGCCATTACAATGTATGCTTGTATGAAGTCGGTTGGCATTCAGATGTATAACAGTCTGCCATTACAATGTATGCTTGTATGAAGTCGGTTGGCATTCAGATGTATAACAGTCTGCCATTACAATGTATGCTTGTATGAAGTCGGTTGGCATTCAGATGTATAACAGTCTGCCATTACAATGTATGCTTGTATGAAGTCGGTTGGCATTCAGATGTATAACAGTCCGCCATTACAATGTATGCTTGTACGAAGTCAGCTGGCATTCAGATGTATAACAGTCTGCCATTACAATGTATGCTTGTATGAAGTCAGTTGGCATTCAGATGTATAACAGTCCGCCATTACAATGTATGCTTGTACGAAGTCAGTTGGCATTCAGATGTATTACAGTCTGCCATTACAATGTATGCTTGTATGAAGTCAGTTGGCATTCAGATGTATAACAGTCCGCCATTACAATGTATGCTTGTATGAAGTCAGTTGGCATTCAGATGTATAACAGTCCGCCATTACAATGTATGCTTGTACGAAGTCAGTTGGCATTCAGATGTATAACAGTCCGCCATTACAATGTATGCTTGTACGAAGTCAGTTGGCATTCAGATGTATAACAGTCTGCCATTACAATGCATGCTTGTATGAAGTCAGTTGGCATTCAGATGTATAACAGTCCGCCATTACAATGTATGCTTGTATGAAGTCAGTTGGCATTCAGATGTATAACAGTCTGCCATTACAATGTATGCTTGTATGAAGTCAGTTGGCATTCAGATGTATAACAGTCCGCCATTACAATGTATGCTTGTATGAAGTCGGTTGGCATTCAGATGTATAACAGTCCGCCATTACAATGTATGCTTGTACGAAGTCGGTTGGCATTCAGATGTATTACAGTCTGCCATTACAATGTATGCTTGTATGAAGTCAGTTGGCATTCAGATGTATAACAGTCCGCCATTACAATGTATGCTTGTATGAAGTCAGTTGGCATTCAGATGTATAACAGTCCGCCATTACAATGTATGCTTGTATGAAGTCAGTTGGCATTCAGATGTATAACAGTCTGCCATTACAATGTATGCTTGTATGAAGTCAGTTGGCATTCAGATGTATTACAGTCCGCCATTACAATGTATGCTTGTATGAAGTCAGTTGGCATTCAGATGTATAACAGTCCGCCATTACAATGTATGCTTGTACGAAGTCAGTTGGCATTCAGATGTATTACAGTCTGCCATTACAATGTATGCTTGTATGAAGTCAGTTGGCATTCAGATGTATTACAGTCTGCCATTACAATGTATGCTTGTATGAAGTCAGTTGGCATTCAGATGTATTACAGTCTGCCATTACAATGTATGCTTGTATGAAGTCAGTTGGCATTCAGATGTATAACAGTCCGCCATTACAATGTATCCTTGTATGAAGTCAGTTGGCATTCAGATGTATAACAGTCTGCCATTACAATGTATGCTTGTATGAAGTCAGTTGGCATTCAGATGTATAACAGTCCGCCATTACAATGTATGCTTCTATGAAGTCGGTTGGCGTTCAGATGTATTACAGTCCGCCATTACAATGTATGCTTGTACGAAGTCAGTTGGCATTCAGATGTATTACAGTCTGCCATTACAATGTATGCTTGTACGAAGTCAGTTGGCATTCAGATGTATAACAGTCCGCCATTACAATGTATGCTTGTATGAAGTCAGTTGGCATTCAGATGTATAACAGTCCGCCATTACAATGTATGCTTGTATGAAGTCAGCTGGCATTCAGATGTATTACAGTCCGCCATTACAATGTATGCTTGTACGAAGTCAGTTGGCATTCAGATGTATAACAGTCTGCCATTACAATGTATGCTTGTATGAAGTCAGTTGGCATTCAGATGTATTACAGTCCGCCATTACAATGTATGCTTGTACGAAGTCAGCTGGCATTCAGATGTATTACAGTCCGCCATTACAATGTATGCTTGTACGAAGTCAGTTGGCATTCAGATGTATAACAGTCTGCCATTACAATGTATGCTTGTATGAAGTCAGTTGGCATTCAGATGAATAACAGTCCGCCATTACAATGTATGCTTGTATGAAGTCAGTTGGCATTCAGATGTATAACAGTCTGCCATTACAATGTATGCTTGTACGAAGTCGGTTGGCATTCAGATGTATTACAGTCCGCCATTACAATGTATGCTTGTATGAAGTCAGTTGGCATTCAGATGTATTACAGTCTGCCATTACAATGTATGCTTGTATGAAGTCAGTTGGCATTCAGATGTATAACAGTCTGCCATTACAATGTAAGCTTGTATGAAGTCAGTTGGCATTCAGATGTATAACAGTCTGCCATTACAATGTATGCTTGTATGAAGTCAGTTGGCATTCAGATGTATTACAGTCTGCCATTACAATGTATGCTTGTATGAAGTCAGTTGGCATTCAGATGTATTACAGTCTGCCATTACAATGTAAGCTTGTATGAAGTCAGTTGGCATTCAGATGTATAACAGTCTGCCATTACAATGTATGCTTGTACGAAGTCAGTTGGCATTCAGATGTATTACAGTCCGCCATTACAATGTATGCTTGTATGAAGTCAGTTGGCATTCAGATGTATTACAGTCTGCCATTACAATGTATGCTTGTATGAAGTCAGTTGGCATTCAGATGTATAACAGTCCGCCATTACAATGTATGCTTGTATGAAGTCAGTTGGCATTCAGATGTATAACAGTCTGCCATTACAATGTATGCTTGTATGAAGTCAGTTGGCATTCAGATGTATTACAGTCTGCCATTACAATGTAAGCTTGTATGAAGTCAGTTGGCATTCAGATGTATAACAGTCCGCCATTACAATGCATGCTTGTACGAAGTCAGTTGGCATTCAGATGTATAACAGTCTGCCATTACAATGTATGCTTGTATGAAGTCAGTTGGCATTCAGATGTATAACAGTCTGCCATTACAATGTATGCTTGTACGAAGTCAGTTGGCATTCAGATGTATTACAGTCCGCCATTACAATGTATGCTTGTATGAAGTCAGTTGGCATTCAGATGTATAACAGTCTGCCATTACAATGTATGCTTGTATGAAGTCAGTTGGCATTCAGATGTATAACAGTCTGCCATTACAATGTATGCTTGTATGAAGTCGGTTGGCATTCAGATGTATAACAGTCCGCCATTACAATGCATGCTTGTATGAAGTCAGTTGGCATTCAGATGTATAACAGTCTGCCATTACAATGTATGCTTGTATGAAGTCAGTTGGCATTCAGATGTATAACAGTCCGCCATTACAATGCATGCTTGTATGAAGTCAGTTGGCATTCAGATGTATTACAGTCTGCCATTACAATGTATGCTTGTATGAAGTCAGTTGGCATTCAGATGTATTACAGTCCGCCATTACAATGTATGCTTGTACGAAGTCAGTTGGCATTCAGATGTATAACAGTCTGCCATTACAATGTATGCTTGTATGAAGTCAGTTGGCATTCAGATGTATAACAGTCTGCCATTACAATGTATGCTTGTATGAAGTCAGTTGGCATTCAGATGTATTACAGTCTGCCATTACAATGTATGCTTGTACGAAGTCAGTTGGCATTCAGATGTATTACAGTCTGCCATTACAATGTATGCTTGTACGAAGTCAGTTGGCATTCAGATGTATTACAGTCTGCCATTACAATGTATGCTTGTATGAAGTCAGTTGGCATTCAGATGTATAACAGTCCGCCATTACAATGTATGCTTGTACGAAGTCAGTTGGCATTCAGATGTATTACAGTCTGCCATTACAATGTATGCTTGTACGAAGTCAGCTGGCATTCAGATGTATAACAGTCCGCCATTACAATGTACAGATGTATGAAGTCGTACACATTAAGCTTACCTGCAAAGCCCCCACTCTCCAGTTTCTCATTATTCTCCGAGGCATAAAACTGGGTCTGATTCAGCATCCCATGAAATCCCAACACAGCTGAAAAATGGTCAGTACATTATTTGGATGGTGTCTGTGAAAATGAGTCATCTTGAGGTATTTACATTCACATAAACAACAAATTCAAATGTTAACCTAGAGACGGGATAACAAACAAACTTATAACAATGTGTAAAATAAAATTAAATAAACCTTTTCAATAATATTTAAAATAAGTATGATTGTCTGGTGATGAGGCACAAAACTTCGCAAAAATGAAACATGCATTCTACTAATGTTCAAAATCACTGAATCAAAGCATGGTTACACCACATCAGACCATCTCTAGTTTTAGAAGGTGAGTGGTCTGTGATTAAAAAAACTTGTTTAACATGCTGGATGTACTTGATTTCCTAGATACACAGTGTTTACCTGCTAAATCGACAAGCTCATCCTCTGTAGCCTGTGTCAGAATGTCGTCCCACTCTGTATCTATGTCTTTTTCCTCCTGAGTCTTTGGCACTTCCTTAGCTTTCCAGGTCTTCTCTGAAATATCTGCCACATCTGAAGACCCTGGGTGAGCAAAGGTTAATGGTTAGTGGGGGGGGGGGGCGTGCACAAGATGCATTGGGAAACACAAAGCATGTTACCGGTAAATGCAACACAAAACATACAGTTTTTATGTAGTATAAATCATTTTGCAACTCAGAATTATTATTTTTTTTACATTAGTAGATGTGTGAGGTTTAGGATGCATAAGGGGACAAATCATGTAATATAGTCCAAATACCTGTAATTGTATGTCAGAAATGATTTGATGCATGGGGGACAATTCATGGAAGGCAATAACACAGTGCCAGGGGAAAAAATATATATTGGAGCCCTTGGAATGTACATTTAGTCCAAATAATAGTGTGTCAGGAAATGTTATGATGTCATGCAAGCTATGATATGGCAATGGCAGGTGGATTGGGTAAGTCCAAATAATTATCCTTCAAAATGGACATTTGCATTTGAAACATCTTGTTACTATGGAATAAAGAGAAACTAATGCGGATCCATATTAATGCATTTGAAAATGTTTTTGTTATTAAAGCAGATCAGTGTCATTTTCAACTGTTGCAAAGCATACTAAGTATACCTGTAAAACTGTTTAAAGTAGAGTGATGAAACTAGTCAAAATGGATATGTATAGCAAGTATTGTTTAATAATTTATTATCTAAAACACTTTAAGCTTTGTGTCCTAACACTCAAAATTGTAAAATGCTGAAAAACTAAACTATGCTGCATATCACACCAAGTTTATATAATGATTGCATCATCGTTTAAGGCATGCTAAATGTCAGATGTTTATTGACAAAGAGATCTGATGGAGAGAAAAGTCGGGGAAATACAAAGTGATTCATGTGAAATTATTCTGGACATTTTTCAAAGGGGTTGTGCTCTGGATTAAACATTATTTATCAACCATGTTTAACTTGTTAACACATAATTCAAGGGTTAAATACAAAAAGGCAGGCCTCAAAACAGACATAAACTTTTAATGTTAAACACAAGTCCGGTAAAATCTCATTCCACCATGTATTAATGATAAAAATAACTTAATGTTTAACAACCTTTCATTCCAAAAACATTGCATTCAACATCAACCTTTATTAATACAACTTATGATAACCATATAAATAAGTTGTCTAATTAAAGCTACCACAATCATGTCCATGCATTAGTTCTAGTTGTTGTGCCAAAACTCATCCCTTTCATGAACATATTATCAATATCTCGTCTACAATGGAAGTGACACATCATGCTCAATATTTACCAAAGGAAATGGTCAGGACCACCTAATAGTCCTGACTCTATTATCTTTAAAGTTTTCACAAAATTGAATCGATAAATCTCAGCTGAAAGGACACATGCTGTAAATATCTTAAGTATTCAATACAAAAGGTAAATAAAATATTTATCCTAATCTATTCAAACAGCTAGAGAAAGAGTTAAGTCATTTTCAATCATTCATTCCTACAGGTTTAATCTACAAAAATGCCTATTATTCCCCACTCCCTCTAATGTTTCATATCTTAGATATACAAATATCCGAACAGACCTCGAAATGACAGTTTTTTTCAATTAAAAAATAATTTAAACTGACACTCAACAACCAACAGGAGTGCTGAAGATTGAATGCCAACACTTGTCTGGTATTTTTATTGGTCGAAAAAAGGCTCATAACTCAACATTCATTCAAGTCAGAGTAAACAGCCTTGCTGTGCAAGTGTGTAATGTCTCTGACAACATGTGTAGTAAGTTAATTTCAACAATTTCTACGAAAATGACGAAAACGCCAACTCTATACCTTCATTTTTTTCTTCTTTAAAAACCCCAAAAAAGTAAAAAAAATGGATAGCATATTTGTGTTTCTCTTACCCGGAGCTTTCTTCACATACTGCTTGATGTTCTCCCAGTCCTTTTCGTCCTTAGCCTTCTTCTCTAGAAAGGCGAGCAGCTTTTTACGGCTGAATGGACCGGTAGGATCCTTAGTTGTCTGAGAGCGCATTCGTTCTGACGGGGGCAAGAAGGAATTCTAAAATGTACAAAGTAACATAGTATCATAAGATGTTGTGAATGAAAACTGAAAATATATATATATATATTATGTTGGTTTCAACATTACTTAGTCTTGCGAACGAGACCAAATTATTTTTATTGATCGATTTTCAGAGATTGAAATCAACCGATAACAACACCATCAACACCAAGGCTATGACAACACCTTGAATTACTCATATGTCTTTGAAAAGCATACAAGTTAAAAGAAGAGAAAACTTCAACGTACATCAGGATCAAAGTCACCGTTAAGCTCATCCAGTTCTTCTTGTGTGAGTTGAGCAAGTAATTCATCAATATTGTCCAGGTCAATATCGGGCACATCTTCTGATTTCTGACCTGTCAGTTTTAGAAATTCTGCCGAGTCTGTCATGTTTACTGGATGCTAGGTGGGTGTCTTCTGATGTTGTATGTCTCAGGATCTGAAAATAAGGATATTGCCTTTGTTTACCTTGGAATAAATGATAAAAAATTCAGGCTCTTCAGTCTGAACATAATCTAGAGATTGCATCATCAGTTAATCTTGTAATATAACCAGGTGGGATTTATAAATATATCAGGTCAATTGGAAGGTGTCACGAATGAGGTGGGTCCTGGAGGGTTGTCGCCTCACAGCTTGGTTTTGGACATGTATTTCTCAGTCTATATTTAAAATGCCATGTGCAATTGACTGTATGTTTACCTGCAACTTCAATCCAGCTTTGTTTGAGTGTATTTTTATCTAATTATCATTGTTAAATTGAACATCATTTTAGTTTTTTATACATCACAACCAAACGAAAATATGTATGTTTGTCAACTTTCTAATTGTTAACTGTAATGTCCTCAATAATTCATTGACTGTTTTCTTCTTCTGTGGCAAAAAAACTAGACAACAGGAAATGCCCCCACGTAAAGGGCCTGTAACACACTACCTCGCCAGGACTAAACAGGAGCACACAATTTACAATGGCAAGGGCTCCGTCGAGAAAGTATTTGAAAACTCTCAACTGACTGTAACAATACCCATGTACACTGTAGTACCAGCACAAGAGCTGATGTTCTACCGAAATACAAGTTTTCTGTCACCGATGTTATACAGAGGTGCCGTCGTTGTTCTACCGATGTGCCTACCAGAGTAATACTGTTGAGCTGCCATTGTACTATATAAGAACAGGCTAAGAGAGGTAAAACATTGTAAGTACATCGGCAGGACTATGGTAGTTCATCTGTACTAGTATGGTACACACTGAGGCCACCAGAGAGCTGAGAATCCATTACGGGACCCTACCAGTGCTCTATCGACATAAACGAAGCCAAACTGGTGTGCTGCTGTTATACTGCAGTGTAATCTCATCAGGCTCACTCCAGTATGTTCAAAAATTAATACTATCATCCGCCATGCCTGTTTTTCGTCTATGATCTGACAATTTGTCCTGACGGTGTACTCAGTGACATGATACTCTTAAGCTGCCATTCTGTACCCATCCCAGAATTTTTTTGCTACTGTACAGGCCCTTAAGACAGTAGACTATATAGCAAGTTTTCAATACCAAATAAATTAAATGAGTAAAAAAATGTTAGCGGCAGCTCCTACGTACATGTTTATCAATAAAGGATGTGAATACACAAAACAGATAATGAATCTGTTAGGAAAACATAAAAACCATCTTCTACATGTGAAATATAACTGCTGATGCTCACACAAATTCAAAAAGAATTATTGCAATCTTAAAGATTAAAACAAACAAGTCTTCTCTATGAATATTATAAATAAATAATAAGTATAATCTTGCCTGTTACAAATCCTTTGAAATCCTTTACACACACTAAAGCAATATGAAGAGCAATGTAAATGTACGGTGATAGTTACATGTATGTAATTAATTACCCACCCAAGTAGCCTAATTATGACCTACTAATCACCAACACCATCTAACATGTACCGCTTATAATACAACATGTAAAATATACACATCAAGTAACACAAATAGTGCTGTAAACTTAAATATTCATGTAATTTTCCAAAGTAACAAGTTCTGTTATAAAATAGCCTGAGTCTACAAACATAAGTACTGGCAGAAATAAAATCAAGTAGCACTTTTGGATTTATGTTTTTAAACCTTAGTAGAAAGACAAGTCCAGTTAATTAAAACAACCTTTGACTCATTGAGGGCAGGTCCTCAGGTATTTAGTAAATTTCTACATTAATATTGTAAGTGATACATGTTACATATCAGCCAGGAATGTCCATTAATGATTACAGTGATTCACATTAAGTGTTTCACATGTTGGTCTAGCCCAGAGTATCATGTATGTTCACCAACACCCTCCCCCCCCTCAGTTTTCATGCAAATTTTATTTACCAACATATTTAACCAACATTATAACACAGGCCATCCCTGTATTAGCACCTTGAATGTCGCCTCTATTTGAGCTACAATGTGTAACTTTATTTTACCAATTATTTATTATATAAAGTCCAAAAGAAACACACACATATATATAAGGCTATATGATAATGTAATACTAATGAAACTCATTTATTTTAAAAGAGTGCCTGCAACATAATAATAAAATGCAAACGTAACATTATTATAATAAACTAACTATAACAAACATCATAATCATAGTTCACACTATAACCAGCTTAAGTTTATTGTTAAAACTTAAGTGAATCCTCTTACAGAGGCTCTTACTTTCTTGATTTTAACAGGTGAATCTTAACAAACTGTGGAAATAGTCGTAAAGGATACAGCATTATTTTGAAATGGTCTTGGCAAGCTGTGATGAATCGTGAATAGCCAGTTACACTGTTTAAAAATGTCATGGTCCTGCTCCATGATTTTCATAGGACAATCTTAGTGCAAACGTAATCAGGGATGATTGACCTGGCAGCTAAAGGGCTGAATATATTTCGGTAAGGGGTTTGGGGAGGGGGTGCTTCAGGCCCCCAATAGGGGTCATTGGGGAAGAAGCTCTTGGCAACAGAAGCAAAACGGGCTTATTAGATAGTACTTTTGTTGGCTCTACTGGCTTCAAATTTGAAGCAATCTTCCTATGATTTAATACCGAGACGCGATGAATCTCCAACAGATAACTGTTAAGATGTTTTTAGTTGATTTCATTTATTTCATTAGAGATTTACACCCTCAAACAATTTATGTATGGAAGAATTGGTGTATACATGACATTACTGATGATGAGCAAAAAAAGTCACGTGACCACAAATGCAAACGCCAGTAGTATTTTGGCTCGATTGATCGTCAATCAAGGTAAGTTTCTTATCGATATTTTTGTTATACGCGAGAGTTCGTTCAAATGACATAGCGCAAAAAAGAATGCATTGTTTTGTCTTTTGATCGGTGTATTGGTCATCATTCATGTGTGCATAGTTTCCGAGAATGTTTTTTTTATGTTTTTGCTCATCCCCGGTGATGACATTGTCCATAATTAAACAAACTTTACCACATTGTTTTATCTGTTTTGTTTACATTTTTAGGCAAAATTGGAACTCCCAATTTCTTCTGACATGTGGTGAGAAAAAAAGACATTTGCATTTGTTCTGATTAATTACGATATATAGGCCACTAAAATCAGGGCTAAAATCTGACAGAAAGAAATAGGAAGACAGCACTGCATTAAAGGAGTGGAGAGAAAAATGCTTTAAAAATCCAAACAAATCAAGGGTACCCTAAGTAGATGCTCATCTGTTTAACAATCATTATCAAGGGGCATAACTCACAATTAGGTCAGGCCAGAGATTATTATTTAAGCCATATCATTGGGCCTTGATAAGCATTTGCATATTTGTTTAATGTTAATGTTAATTTGTTTGCAACTTGTGTGTAACACCATTCATTTAAATGCACGGTTTATGGTTTGGGATTATGGCCAATATGTTAAGTAATAACATCATTACTCCATGCTGCTGCCTTCAGTAAACAAAGGCTTCACTTGTTTCTTTGACAAACTTAATGTTTTGAGAATAAAACTCATTCCTTAATGCAAATGTTTTCATTATGAATACAACTGAGTGTCAATATAATATAATATTACTTTTCGTTTCAATCTTTAATACAGAAAAATATTCTCAAAAAGTATACAGTCAAACCTGTACTAAGTGGCCACCCTTGGGAAATGATCAAAGTGGCTGCTTAAGACAGGTGGCCACTTAATCCAGGTTTAACATTTCGCCACTTTAGCTTTATTCAGAGATGGAGTATGTATCTTAACCACCACCTCACACCACAATCAGTAACATTTGTATCAATATAATTAAAGAAGGTTGAATACAAATACATTTGTATAGATAAAATAGCTTTATTCAAATTTATGAATAAAATACATTAGATAAATGTTGATACAAGGCATAAACAAAACACTACAGCCGTTTTCTAATAACTTTATACAATCGACACGTTCTTTTAGAGTCAAACACTTTCGATTAGTCTTATTTTCAGCCATAATCAAAGTTAAAAAAATATCAAGAACAATGCATTGTAAATATCCGTTCGTAGAAATATAAATCCGTGCCCTTTGAAAAATAATATTGAAGTGAACAAATATCGTAACTCATTTCACGCCTTCGAATGACAATGCAAACTGTGAATTCATAATAACCGGTGTTTTGTCGGAATTTTTTAATTAACTTCGTAATTATTTAATTATCTTATTAATTGTGTCAATTCTGATGCAAACATTCGCACACGTGTAATAAACATGATTTTCTCGATGAGTAAACACGCATGGCAATCGTGTCATGCAATATTCATTTTCATTGGATGACGGAGATACCCGAGGCCGTCGTTCTTTTCCGAAACTTCTATACGCAATTAAAGCTGTGTATTGGAAAATTTATACGCGGAAGTGTCAGTGACAAGGGATTAGTGGCCGCTAATTAGTGTTTATATGGCTTCATGGGGACAAAAATTAGTGGCCGTGTTAGACAGTTGGCCGCTTAATGCACGTACATTATATAGTAAAAACGTACAGGGGGAATTTGGAGTGGCCCGTTAAGGCAGGTGGCCATTTAAAGCAGGTGACCGTTCAACCAGGTTTGACTGTATTGACAAAAAAATATTATTTAAGGGGTATATTGACAGTGGTATATAGACAGGCATATATTTATGTAGTACAATATTATACCTCTGTACATAACAAAGTTTGATAGTTCATACATACAATATTGTGGAATATCCATTAAGCTAGTCACATAACAACAAAAGCATAATCAAGAATTGACTTTACCCTAGCACAAATATCAGCAAATATTGATAATATAATGCCTCTAATAAAAGTTTACTAATCCGTTTATAATTGTATCTCAAAAGTTGAAAACACAATGTCTCCAAACGAACAGTTGTATGTAATCTATTATGTACACATGTGTATATCTATACTATACTTGATGTTTATTACCAGGTAATAGCTAAGCTATATTAAGATGGCATGTTCTGGAAATAACAGGTACAGCTAGTGTATTGGCAGTCAGCTTTTGAATAAGAAACTATCAGGGTATGGAGCGGACAAAATGAATTTGGTTAAAAGTGAATTTGGCTAAATTTCGACATTTCAAGTGCCATAAATGTATATCTTGAGTAATAATTGTGATGCCTCAGCCAGAGACATTGTATCTTTGGTAAATATTGGATAACAAATATCCATACTTGTTAGAGAGCAGACATTATGATCCCAATATCATATGTCTGCCATACCATACAGGCCATATAAACATAAAACAATGTTGGATGAATGGAAACTGCTATAGATCTCTGCAATATGTTTATTAATTGATGTCAAGGGTGGTTGACTGTGCCCCTTAACAGGCCTGATAATTGCCCTGGTCCAGATTGATGATCAGACTAGTCCCTTGTCATTTTATGCTTTATTTGTACCCACCAAATAACTAGAGAATAAACAATAACCAGTCTACAAATAAACCATAAATCTGAGACTACCAGTATTTGACCTCAAGCCAGCACTCATATGTGAAGAATCTGGATTGAATACAGCACCAAAATGAGGTGTCTAACTACAGCATAGTGTTGGATAATCAGACAAAATTCATAAAATGATAATCAGTAATGGAATCAAAATGGACAACCACAATTGATCATCCAATTAAAAATAATCAAAAGTGTATTTCCTGACTAAATATTTGTACAAATATAACAATTATGTTTACTTATAAAGCATCTTCTACGTCTTCTATAATTGGGTCAACATATTGATATTCATCTGACCATTTAGAAACAAGGATTGACACTTTCGCTGCTGAACTATAGCACCAATTTGGACTTCTGATTCGAGCTGCATTGCCCAATAGAGGGGCTGACATAATACAAATGAAATAATTATGAATATAAAATGCCCAAAATAATTGTTGGGTGTTTTTTTAAAGGGACTTGCTCACGCTTATGGACCGAAACTAAGTTTTCCTGGTAAGGCAATTCCTTTTTTATCTTTGGTTTATAAAAAAATTTGGAAAAAATGTCCACGGTAGGTTGAAAAAAAAGGAAAAAAGTAACAAAACATACTCTTAAAGGGTGAAAATCAGAGAACAACATTGAATATTTATATCATTTACTTGACATTTTAAATTCTTAAACTGTTTTAATTAATGCATATGTTAATACACTCAAAGTAAAGTTCTAATAAAACACCGTTTAAATCTTACATACCGTGCATATAAAACATCAATGAAATTGACTATAAAACATGTATACGTACATGTATAAACTACATTTTTTATCAAAGATACATTGAATATCACTCAGCAAGACATTTGTTTAGCTTTAAGGGTATGCTAAAGCAAAAGTGAATGCAGAACACTTAAAAACTGACCAAGAAAAAGAGATGGCGCATTTTACACATTAAAATACACAGAAATTGCACTGTATTAATCAATACATTACATTTTCTAAACATTGTCTCAGCTTTTTCAATATTGGAAAATGTCCATATTAAAAGTGAAATAATTACCAATTTTGTAAACAAGGAAGTAACATTTTATGAAGACATTTGAGCTTTAATATTGTGAAAACTAAAGCAATTCCTGAAAAACTAAAAACCAAACTAGACCTAGATTTGAGTTTTAACAGAAATACACAAACTTTTATAACATGACTTATAATATTCAGAGAATCTCTGCCCATACAGAAGTCTGAATTCTGTTAGTTATGCAATTGAAAATTGAGGTCTTCAAAGATGATACCTAAATAAGTGAATATCAACATATGCTGATTAGGGTTCCAGCTGTCATTATCTTATTTGCCACACTTTATTTCCTAATAAAAAAGTGCAATTTACAAACCATGAGCGGTTCCCTTTCAAGTCTTCTAAACTCCTTTCTTTAAAAGAATTGTTATTAGAACACCATTTTCTTGACAATTTATGACAAATACCGGTACTTAACTCATGTTTCCATTCGAGGGGTGAATGCGAAAAGGTTCTAAGTGGCATTAAATAAAGAAGCAGATAGAACCTTTTCGCTTTCACCCCTCGCATTGCAACAACAGCTTTTTTTTCTTACTTATTTCAACTGTCTTCATAGTGTCTGTTTCAAACATCCTGATTGTTTTAAAATACTTAAATGAATCACCAAGCTTTTCTTCATCTATATTCATTAGAGATTTTGTTAGAAAAAAAACAACATGAATATAAGCTTTATTTGGAATATTGATACGCTAGTTTTGCATATCATTTCAATAATGTACTTTAGTTATTAACATCATGATTGTGTGATGGCAGTAAATGCGCAACAGCATGGTATTATTTGTAAACATGTATATTTTGCAGTTTTAGAGATATCATCATGAAATTGTTAGTATTGTTTCCCGAAATATCCTTGTACTGAAATACCAGGATTTTTATCCATTCCCCAGTGTACTGGCTAGGGATGAACATTCCCTGTATAAATTTAAAATAAAAAATGACAGTTATTGGGAAAAATGTAGACTAGATTGTTTTGTTGCATACAATTTCTTACAAGATACATACCAAATACAGTGCATATACAGTGCATTTCAGTTAAATGCTTCATATAACTTTTTATGGCTTGTTTTAATAAAACTATTGTGAAAGCTTGCAACGACATGCTTAATCCTGGCACATGACATGTCATAAAACCTGTCACTTGTGGCCGTGTTCCAACCTTGGGTCAACTGTAATGGCATGCCACGGCATATGAGTATTATTTTTTTGAAGGATTAAGGCGCATTTAAAGAACAGAATACCAGTCTCATCAAAATGCCAAACTTTCAGATACAACTTTCATGTGCAATTGACGGAATTTTATACCCATGAGTCTGGCACCTAGACATTACAGGGCAGTCTAAAACATAAGTGATATTTAATGCATCTCAGACTGTAAGAATAAACACCAGTTTTCTCCGAACCACTTTCATATTTTATACAACAACAACAAATCAGAAGCCACCATATTTGTTTTTTCTTATGATTTTTTAATGGATCCAGGGTTCGAATTTAACTTTGAGGAGTTTAAAGCAACTCGCAAAACAAAAAAATCAACTTGCAATTTTATTATTTGCTTTTTTCCCTTATAATATTGTCTTATTACAGTAGAAATTTACACCTAAGACATATTATAAATATTAAAAAGTATCAATCTTGAGTGGGTTGACTACTAGAACTTTAAGATTGCTTATTCATTTTGGGGGGTACAGAAAGACTCATCTGGTGCTGGCCCCGTTTTGATAACAAAGCTGTCCAATAATTTTGACATTGTTCACCGTGTATTTTTACCCTCACCATCGGGTACTACCCATTCGGCAAGCACGCTACAGATTTCATTAAGTCTATAAGTATGAAAAACAATAACGTTATTAATTTAAAAGAAATAAAAGCAACAGTAAATGTAGCGTGGATGCTTTGGATCATGAAATATATCGATCGACGAAGTCTATTCACTTTGACAGTTAGGCGGAAATGGTTGATGGGGTTTACATATAGTGCGTGAGAGAATCTCATTTAAATTAAGCTTGTAGCAATGACTATCTAAATAGGCAATGCTGACTCTAGAGCCTTTTAAGGAATTGCCACATCGCGGAAAAAATATTGACAGAAAAGACGTCACGAAAATGGGTGCCATTTCTATATAATCGGACTTTTGAGCAAAATTCTGCCTGAAATGGAGTTAAGGAATACATGCTCAGAAGAAGGTGATTCCAGCAACCCAGCAAACTATCGACCTATCCCACTTACATGTATTTTATGTAAATCATTAGAACACATTATTGCCTCAAATCTCACTGCACATCTGACCGAACACAATATTTTCTATGACCTACAACATGGCTTTCGAGAAAAGCACTCATGCGAAACTCAACTTATTGAGCTGACCGACGATCTTGTAAGAATCACTTCATCAGGTAATCAAACTGACTTAATTCTTTTGGACTTCAGCAAAGCTTTTGATAAGGTAAATCATCTCAAACTTCAATTCAAACTACAGGATTATGGTGTTTGTCCACAGGTTCTCAAGTGGTCTGAGGCATTTCTCCTTCAGAGAAGTCAGACAGTAGTCTTGGATGGCGATCATTCTGAAGAAGTACTTGTAACATCTGGAGTACCTCAGGGCTCTGTACTGGGTCCCTTGTTTTTCATGATTTACATAAATAACCTCCCTTCTAGTATCAAACCACAAGTTTGACTTTTTGCAGATGATACTGCTGTTTACCTTACCATCAATTCTCCCTCTGACTGTGCTATCCTTCAAAATGATCTCAAACAACTGGAAGTGTCAAGTTTTGCACATAGCAAGCATATCATCAGAAATCGATACATTCTCCATGGCCAGATCTTAGAGCCAGTCAGAAGTGCTAAATATCTTGGTGTTGACATATCAGCAGACCTCACCTGGAACACTCATATCTCGAGAATTACCACCAGATATAATACTCTCAACTTCATTAAAAGAAATATAAAAACAAAAACAGAAAGTGTCAGGACTTTAGCTTACAAAACCCTTGTCCGTCCACAGTTAGAATATGCAAGCACAATTTGGCACCCACACACAAAATCAAACACCAATAAAATTGAAATGGTTCAACGTCGGGCTATCCGTTGGGTTAAACATGAGTTCTCTCCTCTCTTCAGTGTTACAAACATGCAGGAAAGTCTTGGTTGGCGCTCACTTGAACAACGTAGACTAGATTCCCGACTTGTTTTACAACATATACCATCATCATGTTGCTATTACGCTGCCATCTTATATTCAAACACCAATAAGATTTACCAGACTAATGCACCTACTATGTTTCAGACAAATACAAGTAAAAACTGACTATCACAAATTTTCATTCTATCCTCACTCGGTTGTACTTTGGAATAGTTTGCCAAATCATGTTGTCACTATCCCCACCCCTGACATATTCAAGGTGGCTGTGGAAACCATTAAGCATTAGATAAGCGAGCAGTGTTTTTATCCTTTTACCAGTTCACCAATCACTTTTTATCAAGTTACCTAAATTGTGTTCTCTTTTATACCCTAGTTCTCACTTTTCTGATGTGATTTGCCTCATCAGTGTTTTATCTTTTCACTAACAAGCCGTTCATGTCAGTAACACTCGGAAGAGGAGTTGACATTAAACAGAGATAGAATACTTTAGATAGGATGCAGGAAATTGAATTATTTTGTTCACATGCAGTGCAGTACATAAAAGTGTGTCCGATGATCACAGTATTATTTTGTAAAGACTTGATCTATATCAATCCAACGGCAAAGTGTTTTGATCACGCAGCTAACAGTTCATGTAGTCATTATAAAATGCCGTCCAGGCTTTTTTTTAATGATGGTTGTCCAGGCTAACCATCATTAAAAAAAGAAGCCTGGACGGCATTTTAGAATGACTAACAGTTCATGCATTTACAATTTGCTGAACTGTCCCAAAAATTGTAGCACACTAACCAAGCAGTTACAAAAGTAGTTTAAGGAGTTGAAACTGACTGCCTGAAAATGCCTTTAAAGCAAACTAGTATTGCAATCAATGTTCAACTTATGATTTGATTAGCATTTTGAGCTAAAGTTTATTGAACAGGCATCCCCATACGTTGAATAAACATATTTATATATCACAAACCACATTGTGTTATATCAGGGCACACTTTTGTCGATGATTTCCCATCCCGAACAGTAATAATTAACCATAAAAGGCAATAATTCAGTAACAGACCCCCTGCAGTAAACATCAATTGTCAGCAAAATTGCGAACGATGATAGTAGTTTATCAATTGGAGTAACATAATAAAGGATGGAGGTTTTTAAAATACTTAGTTTTACAATTATAGGATATGTAACTTCTAAGCATTTGTTGTCGAAGAAGAAAAATATTTACCTTCAAACCGGAAATGAACAACCAGCCTTCACCTTTGCAATAATTTTGTTTGTGAGTGTAGCAAAGTCAACGGTAACAGACCACCATATTTTAACGTGAATAATTAAAAAACAAAAGGAAAAAAACAGTGTTAATCTCTCTGACTGTGGGTTCCCCGTTATATTCAGCAATTAATGTCTCCACAAAATATCTCTAAATAATATTGGGTATTGAAAATCTGTTTAAAACTACAATAGAACATTGGACTAATCAGACAAGCCGATAAAAACACTATTATGTTGACGAACGAAAGTGGTACACACTATATTTCCACTGTATAATTGTGCGCATATACTAGTATGCGCTTTCTAGGGTTGAACTTTTATTCAATTGGAAATAATTTCTATAGACCTTATGTGTGTTAAAAATGCAAATTTAAACACGATTTTTGAGAGTACGTCTGACAAATTTTGTTTTTGAATATTTTAGTACAAAAGAATAAAATGAACAATCAAGACTAATTCGTGAGAACTGTCGCTACACTGGATTTCTCCAAGTTCCGACAGTCGTAGTCAATCAAACTTTTATCAAATGTGAATTCAGCTTTTGAACACACATTGCCTAAATTAACTAATTATAATAGCAAATCATTTCGACAAAATTTTAATGAAAATAAAAATATTTGCATTTTCCAGAAAGAGATACATAAAGATTTTCCATTATTAACTCATTTCTTTTGTACATTAAAAAGTTATGTTTGTTTACATGTACACGTAACTTCAACCAAAAGAGTTCATCACGTTGCTTTTTGCAAATTGTGTTTATAATTATGTATTAATTATTATTAAAACATGTTTATTGCGTGAGAAATTTTGATTGACAACAATTTCTGAATAACTTTTTTTATTGTATCTCTCTTTTATTTTTTATCCTCTTCCAATCTAACATTTTTTCTGCGCAAAATCAATGAAAATTAAAAATGTGGATAAAAGGAACATCTTATAAATTTTGTTCTCTGCAATAAAAGCAACTTCTAGAACAGTAAAAACGCGTGGTTTAGAAATATATGTTGTCTTTTTATGGGTATTCATTTTAGTTGTATGACCGTGTTACTTACCTGTCGTTCAAGGTTAACCTTCACTTTGTATCTTAAAGTGACACTCATATTCAAAATCACTACACACACAAACATGAATTTGACTTATAAACCTTTAACTACTTACTTAATAATGCAGTTGTGGAATATTTTAATAACTGATAAGTAGACTGTAACCATGAAGTTAAGAGCAGAAGGTGCAAAAATATTAAATGATTGGTGAATTATCAAAGATTTACTGTGGTCTACTATTATCTTATAAGGTAGAAATACCGGCGTGTTTTATGTATATTTCTTTCAAATCAAACTCGGTATCCTTCATAAGAACCATTGTTTTTGACATTTATTCACCCCTTTTGGAAAATTAAAACACTATTATTAATTGTGGTAAATAATTGTGGTAAATATTATATGGGAGGAATAGTGCATCTATAAATATCTAATCGTATTGCATGACTTTGTATATAAATCACGAGCCAATAAGTTAAGCTGCCTGTCCGGTAAGTTCCGCAGCAGGCTATTTCTCGTTAATTGCCATGTGGGTAAATATTTAAGCTCATATATAGAGGATAATTGTTCATTTCAGTGTAAGATCATATTTTATATTTAACCATCTCTGTGTCAAGGGCCTATTTTGGGCCTATTTTTGTATACTACGTTGAGTGCCACGGGCCTATTTTGGGCCTATTTGGGTTGAGTCATTAAAGTTGCAAATATTATATAGCAATGTTACGTCACGTCGTGGCAATGTCTTCGTAATAATAATAACAATAATAATAGTTGTGACATTATGACATTAATAGTATAATACCAATTAAACCAAGTAATTGATTAATAAGGAATGTAATTAATAAGTTATTCAACTACTCTCGCGCTCTCGTGACACGTGCTTCTACGTCAGCTATATTCATACGTCATTGAAAATGTAAAGGAATACTTTAATGAATTCTTGCATACCGGACATGTATTTCCGGTCATGTGACCAGTGATGGAAAATCCATCTTACATACCCCATGTAAGATGAGGCATTCTTATTTCATTTTTTGTATGGTTTATGAAAAATATATTATGCAATTTCAATAAAGCGCAATGAAATATATATGTTTGCAAGACTTTTAATTAAAATTGAACATAAATAATCGTTAATAAACATTATTTTTTTTGTAATTCAAAATTACTGCGCTCTATGACGTCGATAGGCAACGTCGAACGCGCTTTTTGGTGTTATTGTACAAAAGTTCGTTTTCAACGTATTTTTTCCACATATTTATAAATTAAGATATGCAAGAAAACGTATCGATCATGTTTTTCCGGTTCGGATCGAAGAATCCGATCCTCGGGCACGCTGCGTGGCCGGTAACTCGGCACGCCTCGTTACCGGCTTACGCACGTGCCCTCGGGTCGGATTTTTCTATCCGTACAGGAAACACATGATAGATACTGATATTCCAACATGGCTGCTCCCTGGTTCCGTTGTTTTCCGCCGGACAATGTTGAAAATTTACCTTTTTCATGAAGAAACAGGGAATAATAAGTTGTTTTAAACATGTGCACATTATATGTTCGTCATTGCTTTTAATGTCAGTGTATGCCAACAAGATATGTGTGTGCATGACGTGCATTTAATAAAAAAATTTTTTTAAAACGTTGCCGTTTTGAAACTTTCCATTTCGGCCTTTATTATCGTCTAGTTCTCGGAAGTATGCTAGAGCCTTTGTGAATTAATACATAATAATTTATTTGAAACCCTTTTTGGAATTTGTTGTCAAGTTGTTTTTACTTCAGTTAAATTAATAACAATGGCATCCGAAGTACCTGCAGTATGGTTGAATGTAATCAATATATATATATAGTTCTCAGCGTTACACCGTATAGCGGAGAACAATTGTCTCAAAATAGCCTGTTAAAAACTGGTTTGGTCAGTTTTGTAGGTAGCGCTATAAAGCGCGGGAAATGACGTAGTTAGGCGGGTAAAGTGGGCTTTGGTCATTTCTACCGAGACTGCTGTTCGGGCAACATCAAACTTGAAGTCGTTGTTTTGTTTTCGTAGAAAGTATTTTACTTACAATGGACGGCTCTGATGTAAATGACTTGACAGAAGCCAGGCTGACAGAGCATAAGAACGATATGCTAGAGCAGATAGGGAACATGCTTAAGCTAAGTACCACTTCTCATTCACAAGAATTGTCGAAAATCAGTAGGATCATTTCTACGGAAACTCCAAAGTTCAAACGCAAATCAAACGAGGAGCAATATAAGATTAATGGAAATATTTTAAGGACGCTAGAAAATGCAGTTAACACAGAGGATCAGATAGAGTCAAAAACTTTCATCAAAGAAGGTATTGTATCTCTTTACCGATATCTTGAATTTTAGGTTTACAGTTAAACGATCTAATAACATTCTCAAAATACTCGTTGAAAATCATGAGCTAAACAGCTTGACACAGTAATAGGTACATGGCAGTGAGAGGTTTAGGAATGTGTAAAATACAAATACAAAGTAAGACATTAAACGTACATTTAGCAATATTATTGAAGTGTTTATTTATAATTGAAACAGAAATTACAGGGCACGTGTTTTTATAAGGATTATAGTTTTATTATCGTATAATCTAATAGTCACATTATCTTTGGAACAGATAAAGAAAGTACACCCATATTTATTTTCTTTAGCCATGGAGATGCTATCGCACCGTCAAAAATTGGTGATGCTAGCTGATTCGAGCGAGCTTGGTTGGCGCGTAGATCATAAGTACGAGTCTAATCCGTTGGCAGAGGATTCGGAGGACGAAAAGAGGATCATGAAGGCCGAATCTCGCGCGTCCCGGAAGTTTAAGACAGAGAGGGGCCGTAAGACACGTGGGCGTTTTCATCCCTTTCAACGAGGTGTCGGAAGAGCAGTTCAAAGGGCTCAACCTACGAGCATACCTTCTGCAACATCAACGAAGCCTGGGTTGTGCTTCAACTGTGGGAAGGCCGGTAATTGGAGGCTAGAGTGTCCTAACAGTTCTAACAATAAGATGAGTATTGGTTATTGTTGTTTTAGTAGTGTAGAAATGCAGCAGTTGGAGGAAGCTGCAGATACACAACAGCTCGAAGAAGCTGTCGATATAACACCGCTCGAGGTAATGGTGGACTACTCACAGCTTGAGAAGGCACGAGAAGTCAGAGAAGTAAGTTCTCAAAAGATTGACACTCACTCCGCGGAATCACCTGCTGGTAGGCTTAAAACACATGTTTCGAAATGGCGAGAGGTTTCTGTCATAGAGCAAGGCTACAAATTGCCATTCAAAACCCTACCTAAAGAGGCATAATTAATAAAAACACAATAATTCTACACTTGAAAACAAAGATTTTGTAAGCAAAGAAATACAATGTTTGTTAGACAAGGGGGTGGTTTTTAAGACGAACGAAAAACCTATGGTCGTAAACCCACTGACTGTAGCGTATGGGAAGTCAGGAAAACCCAGGTTAGTGCCAGACTGTAGACATATAAATCCTCATTTACATTTGTTTAGAGTCAAGTTCGAGGACATAAATGTAGCATATGAACTTTTCAAACCTGGAACATATGTGTACACGTACGACCTCAAAAGTGCCTACCATCACATTGATATATTCGAACCACATAGGTCGTTTTGGGGGTTCGCCTGGGAAATTAATGGTAAAACGGAATATTTTGCATATGGTATCCGTTGCTGGTCACATATTCACTAAGGTCTTACGGGTCGTAGTAAATTTTCTGAGGTAAAAAGGACACAAGGTCATTATGTTTCTAGATGACGGCATCGGCGGTAAGGAAACATTCTCAGAAGCTCTAGAATTGAGCCATTATGTTGAGCAATCTGATTGATTTTGGTTTCTTGTTGGCAAACAAAAATGTAATTGGCTGCCTAGTCTTAAGGCAGAGTGGCTCGGATATTTTATCAACTCTAATATAAGCAGATTTTTTATACTGACGCATAGGATTGTAAAACTAGAACATATTTTACAAAAGGTATTAGACATTGTCTTAAAAGATAAATGTAGTGTGATACAAGCCAGGTTATTGGCTTCAGTTATTGGTCAAATAATTTCTTTGGAATTTGTTGTTGGCAAGAAAGTTCGTATGATTACCAGGTTCATGTACAATTGTTTAGTCACCAGGGCAAGCTGGAATTCGCCAGTATTGGTGTCACAAAAAGCCATTGAAGAGCTTATATTTTGGAAGGATAACGTGCGTATCCTTAATGATTCTGGACGAAGCTTGACGTCTGTAACTGTATCTCAGTTTGCAGTATTTTGTGATGATAGCGCTGATGGATACGGCGGTTATATAGAGAGAACGGGTTTTGATAATAAAGGACTCCCGGAAGTGGGCCCATTGCGTCCGGAAGTAGGTGGACATTCCCATGTAAATGGTATTTTAGAAACAGAAGTTAGTCTTAGAACGCAGACTGCATCTAGTAGGTTTTCATTGGGCGTGAGCAATATTATGTCATTGGGTGGTGAGGGAATATCTGCTCCCCCGGAAGTTGGCAGTAAGTTGCTCGGGGTTACTAAACAGAAGTGTCATAAGACATATACTTGTAACCAAACTACAGAAGTTGGAGGTAAGTCACCCCTGGAAGTGGGTAGAAAGTCGTCCCCGGAAGTGGGCCGTAAGTCGCCCCCGGAAGTGGGCAAAATGTCGCCCCTGGAAGTAGTCAATATGTCGTTTCCTGAAGTAGGCAGTAAGTCGCCCCCGGAAGTAAGAAGTAAGTCGCCCCCGGAAGTGGGCAGTAAGTCGCCCCCGGAAGTGGGCAGTCAGTCACCCCCGGAAGTGGGCAGTCAGTCGCCCCCGGAAGTGGGCAGTAAGTTGCTCCGGGAAGCGAGCAGTATGTCATGTCTAGAAGTAGGGCATTTCGCAGTTGGTAACGCTGAGTTGTCCCTTGTAGAGAAAAAATGTTCACTGCAGGAAAAGGGTAATAATTTTTTTCAAAAAGAGATTAAGCTACACGGTCATAAAACTAGAACGAAGGGTAGATCACTCCCGGAAGAGAGCGGACTAAGTAAACAAGAATCTGAAAGGTTTGATTTTTCAAAAGTTTTGGCTTTGAATGATTCGTAGTCGGTACCTGGTCAGAGTCAGAACGGCAAAAAAGTCATACATGGAGAGAAATTGAGGCTGTCAGACGGGCAATGGTAAGTCAAGTGGACATAATAAGGGATAAAACTGTAAAAGTTTATTCAGATAATAAGAACGTACAGTCTATTTTGCAAAATGGTAGCAAAAAAAAAAAGGATTTACATTTAATCGCATCTGATATTTTTCATTTTTGTGAGAAAAATTATATTTCGATAGAACCAGAATGGATTCCAATGAATGATAATTGTCAAGCAGATTTTTTAAGCAGATGTGGGGACAGTGACGACTGGTTTTTATCAAAAACGTGATTCTGATATTTTGACAATCTTTGGGGAAAATACGAAGTAGACAGATTTGCTTCTTCCTACAATAAACAATGTAAGCGATTCAATTCAAGATGGTGGGTTCCTGGAATTGATGCCTTCAGTCAATCTTGTAAAGGACCTAACAATTGGCTTGTGCCTCCAACAAGATTGGCCGTAAAGTGTATTTCAAAGATTGAAAAGGAGAATGCGGAATGTACGCTGGTGGTGCCGCTTTGAGTGTCGGCATCATTTTGGCCTTGTCTTTTACAAGAAGAAGGTATCTTTAAAAGTTATGTACGAGAATACAAGGTTTTACCAAAACATGGGAGTGATTGGCAACGGAAAGGGTAATAACGGGGTTTTCAGTAAGAATCCGTTACCTTTTCATATGATTGCTCTTAAGACAAAGTTTTTATAAGATAGATGTTCATACATTGATTATTTTGACAGGTCCTGGTCTGAAAGCAACAATTCAGCAACAGATAAAAGAGGTCGGCATAGACATTAGCAAATCGGATGATATCGCTGGAAAGATGGCAAGCTATGTTTTACAATCGAGGGCGCCGTCTACAACGGAGAAGTATAGTGGTTGTTTCAAAAGTTTTGAAAAGTTTTGTGATTCAATGCATTTATCATGCCGGCCAGCGAATGCTATGTCCATGGCAATATACATATCTCATATGCTTGAGAATGGAAAATCTTACAGAGTCATTTCTTCGGCAATTTATGCCATTAAATGGATTCATTCTACACACGGATTGGCAGTTTTGTGAAACATTTATGTGATGCCGCAAAAAGACTACGTTCTAAACCTAAGAATAAGAAAGATGTTGTAGATTCCACAATGCTCATAGATTTGTGTACTTTAATGGAGAAAGACATGTCACTAACAAATGTAAGAGATTTAGCTATGATATTACTGTGCTATGCTGGAGTTTTGCGTTATAACGAAATGAGCAACCTCCGTTGTTCGGACGTGAATTTTCAAACTGATCATATAGTGCTTAAGATAAGATTAAGTAAAACTGGCATTTATAGGGAGGGAAGGGAGGTTTTGATAGCTAAAGGTAGCACAATTGCTTGTCCATATATCATGTTACAACGTTATATGAATTTGGCAGGACTTGGTGAAACTTCGGATGAATTTTTATTCAAACCCGTCATAAAATCAAAGGCCTCTTTTCGATTAATAACTAAAAACAAAACGATCAGTTACACTAGGGCCAATGAATGTATTGTTTCAAAATTATCATTGGTAGCACCAAATCTCAAGCTGGGTACGCATACTTTACGAGCTAGCGGTGCTACATCCGCAGCAAACGCTTGTTGTGAAATTCCAATTTTAATCGATTTTTTTTATTGTTTTGATTGTTTACATAATAAATTCAGCAAATAATACTATTTTAAAAACATTTCTGCAGTTTCAATTTGACTAAGGCTGTTTCATCAAAATACAACTGGCACGCCCCTGTACATTTACAAAGGCATTCTAACGTTATAGTTATCGTGTTACAACCCTAAAGGTAACAACTGCACTAAAGGTAACACCTTGCACTAAGGGTAACAATTTTGCGCCACCAAAGGTAACAACCTGCACTAAAGATAACTTTGTCAGTGACACCAATGGTAACACATTTTACACCTGCACTAAATGTAACTGGTCTCTGCACTAAGGTAATTGACTTAAAACTAGTTGCATGATATATGCATTATATTATGCTGCCATTTGATATGTTCCCTGATACATTTTTGTACTGTTATTTCATAACAAGTGGCAGCATTGATATTTTTTTATTTGTGTGTTTTACAGTGTAAATTTATTTCTCCTACTTTCACATATAATGTTTGCGTTTATGACCATTCGAAGAATAAGGAAAGGTATCCTGTTTACCATGGCGTCGGCATTGGTGTCGGTGTCAGCTTTTCCGTCACATCATGATTAAGTTGTTCATACCAGTCCAATTTATCTCTTAAATTTTAAAGACATGGCATTAAAGCTTTGAGTACTTGTTCACTATTATGACACCCATCAGTCAGCTACAACAAAAACAGTCAGCTACAGGAAAATCACAGACACGAGGCATACCACCACCCCAGACCTGAAACACACACATATACAGGCAAGACAACACATAGACAAAGGAGCACACACATACACAAAGACACCCCTACCCAAACCAAAGAGTATTTGATATGCACTTGGGGTCTCCGCCTTGGAGCAGGGTTGTTACCTTTAGTGCAGGTTGTAACCTTTGGTGTCGCAAAAGTGTTACTTTTTGTGCAGGGTGTTACCTTTAGTGCAGATGTTACCTTTAGGGTTGCTACAATCGTAACGTCATTGACTTTATCCTTATGTTTGCATTATGCAGAAATGTATACAACATGTAAACGGCTTAGAAAGTACGTGATATATGCGTGCAGTTCAACTACGCCTTGATCATTAGATGTATAGATGTATAACTTACCTTAAAATAATATTTTGTTTAACTTCTAGGAAGGTCAGCGTTTCAGTTAATGAAAAACCGGCTGAAAAGTACTCCCTGATACGCGAGTCTAATTCGTCTTCCATGTTTACGCATGTCCAAACGGAAGGCGAAAGTGCGATATTAAAATATCGTGTTTTCGCCTTCGCGGTCAGTAGGGCGAAAACGCGAAAACACGATACAAGATCGCGAAAACACGATGCGAAAAATATCGCGTTTTCGCGCTACTAATATCGTGTTTTCGCGTTTTCGCCCTACTGACCGCGAAGGCGAAAACACGAAAACACGATGGGAGATCGAGGGCGAAAACGCGAAACCACGATATTAATAGCGCGAAAACGCGATAATTTTCGCATCGTGTTTTCGCGATCTTGTATCGTGTTTTCGCGTCAATGCATCGTGTTTTCGCGATTTCGCCCTTACGGCGACAGCGCGAAACCACGATGGCCCTAACGGAATTCCGTACTAAAGGCAGTGTCGAGATGGTCATTGTCCCTATGTCACGACTTTCGGGACGAACTTTAACGAAATCGTGAGAGTAAGAGCTATGCTAAACGAAGAACACTTTTTATTGACTGATTACTGATAAGTATTAACATTACGAATTATACCATTCTATTGTTTAAGTCAGTTTCATGGTTTCTGTTTGTGAGCTGGTTAAAGGTTGCCTTTAATGGAAGCAATTTGCATCAGTTCACATACGAGTCTAGTAGTAGATTAATAAATAATACTAATAACAAAACACCTTTACAGTAATTTCAAAGCGTTGAAATGCATTGAATTATTAAATGATCGTCGAGTGAACCGTGAACCAAGTTAAAATACGTCATATACTTTGTAATTTTTTTCCATGAACGCGTAGACGCGGTTGCGAGGCGTTGGCACTTCACGTTTACTGCGTCTGCTCGACGCACACCTCCAGTACTGAGAGGGCTAGACGGTTAGATTGAAGCGTACGTCTTCTGGTTGTGGCGGTGCGCGTGGTCATAATTGAGGATTCACTGAGATGCAAGTTTTGGGTCATTTTCATCCATTTGATCATACGTTGTCATTCCACTCAATTACTAAAGCAGTTTCGATGTACAATTTTTGTATTAAAAAATGTAACGAAGTAATCGCAATTATCCTTCCAGCATGAAGCATGCTGATGAATTAGCTTAAAAATAATGATGATTTAGAGAACTTATTCATTCATCATACATGACATCGCTCCGGCGGGGGAAAATCCCCCGGAATTTCGAACCATCTCGCGGTTCCCCGGTGGGGGGTGAATATCCTCCTGAATTAGAGATTACGAAAATGGTGATTATGAAAATTCCCTGATATGGGACTCAAATCCCCTGGAATTCTGAACAAAATTTCCATGGGGAGCCTTTCAAAAATATGGCATGTATGATTCACGATTAGATTTAATGACAAGTTCTTGATACAAAACCAACCTCCAGTCATCATTGGGAATAAAACTTACTCTCCTAAAATAATAAATGGTACTTGGGGTGTGCACCTAAAACCGGCATTGGCTGCATCCCAAACACTGTAAACTATCATGTTCTTCCATCTCCTGTATCTGCTTATCGTTTAAATACCTATGTTTATCTTAAAATAACATAAAATGATGTGTGTTTATATTTTAAATTACCAAATGTAACCTGTAAAGACTATGTTTATTTAAAAAAAAATACAGAATAAAAATGTGGTAATTTTTAAAACTTTCAAATGTGTTCATCATTAAGACCCTGAAAAGCATACATTAAACAAAAGCCCCATCCCCATGCAAGAGGCCAACGAGGGCCTATGCTCTACTGGCATGGCTTATTTGGTCATTTCCTATCCAGAGAATGTACTCTGCAGTTTGCTAAAATAAGAGTTATGGTACATGTACACTGCACTTCATGTCTTATGTTCATTGAATGAAGTATGAAGTTTAAATACACTCTATCCAGTGTTTTTTATTATGATCTGAAAAAGGAAGATTTCAGTGGACTGTCCGACCACAGTCACCGACCAAATGACTGACCAACCACAGTTGACACTGACAACTTGACTGACACTGATCAATTGATTGACCAACCACAGTTATCATTGACCAATGGATTGACCAACCACTGTTGACACTGGCGAATTGACTGACCGATCACAGTTGACACTGATCAATTGATTGACCAACCACAGTTATCACTGACCAATTGACTGACCGGCCACAGTTGACACTGATCAATTGATTGACCAACCACAGTTGACACTGGCCAATTGACTGACCAACCACAGTTGAGACTGACCTCCTCATTTCCTCGTAGTTCATATCAAGTCCTACTACTTATTCAATATATTGTTGCACCAAACTATAAAACAAAATGAGTAAAGTCTTGTTGCCATTTATTACAAACATTTTATTAAATATTTTTATTGCCTCCATTCATTGAAGATTAACATAAGATACAATATGTAAGTATATAAACCAGTAAAATGATTAAAGATACACATGACAAGGTTACACATGAAAAGGGCATTTAAAATAGCATTCATCCAACACATTGTCAGACATCATCAATATTATATGGTAGCTTTCCAATGGGCGGTTGTAAGATACCCAAATTAGTGTACATGTGTGTGTTGTCGATAGATGTCACCCCATGCATTATCTGGCTGGGCTTATCACCCTGGCTGCGTTTTCCTCCCATCTTTATAATCGCACATTTTGCCGTGTAGTTGGCAAAACTGCACACTTTGGCTTATTCGTGCTGACCATCAGCTGAAGGCCATAGTGACTGTTGAAAAGGATGACAATGCTGTCAGCTGGAGTTGTAGCGAAGATATGATGTTCACTTTCAGAGCATTAAGTAAATTTAAGCCTGCAATAGAGACATGCATTTTCTACCTTGCCTCACGCAATTGTCTGAATCCCGCTGCTAAAACGAAATTTGTATAGTACAACACATGTTTAGGAATGGTTTGGGTTTTTTTCTGTTTAAAATCAAAATTACTATTACTAGATGTCCTTGTTACAAGTGCATAGTCCAGTGGCGTAGCTTCGTATAGGCCTTGTAGGCCTAGGCCTACAACTTTTTTGAAAAATGACAAAATTTAAATAACCCAAAAATGCAATAAAAAACTAATAGCTACTCAAACACTCTGAACAACTCAAAGTTTAGTATTTTTAACCAAAGCAAAATTGATGTTTATTTAAACTAAGTGCAGTGAGTATTGCTTGATTTTCATTGTAATCATCGCAAATATAATAAAGTGCGCACTGTGCATATAAACTTCCTTAAACTCATATATGTCCATCGGGCCTACAAGTATTTTAAACCTATATACGCCCCTGTAAAAAGTCAGTACAAAAAAACTACAGTTCGTAGAAATTCACTTTAAATTTGAAGCCAGTGGATAGTAAAGCTATGTATCTAAAGCGAGTTAAAATATATGACAAAAGTTCGATACAATTTCAGACCGGAAACAACGTGATTGTTGTGTATGCAGCAATAGGAGGGCGGAATTCATTCATTCATTCATTCATTCATTCATTCATTCATTCATTCATTCATTCATTAATGCATCTTTTTCATATATGCCCTAATTAAATTGTTAAACACGTCACCCTTTTGTTGTTGACAAGTAACTAATCAGTATAATCTATTGCGTTTCTATTGGTCTCTCTATCTTCTTTTTTTATCGAGTATAGGCCTGGAAGAAGGGTAACATAAACATATGAATACATTCTTATGATTCATATAGCTTATATATAAGTTCGTATAACCGAATCACTCCATAGTTATGATTTTTATGAAGTATAATCTGTAAACGCATCTATTCTGTTTATAGGATTTGTTTTATACTAAATAAGGTTGCAATGAAGTAGTCAGTGCCTATTCACAAGTCGCGGCACAAAAAAAAGTTAACTTAATAAAGCGACGTTTTTAGAATGCGCCATATGACGAATCTTTGACAGCTACACATCAGGTTCAATTTTCAATTAAAAGTTGTATATTCAATGTAATACTGATGATACAGTAGTAATAAGAAAGAAAAAAATACTGCAAATGCTTTCCTTTATAAGAAATGTAATTTAACACATTATAGTATAATGGATATAATATGATAAAATAAAACAGGTAAATAATGACACATTACTTCACCGGTACTACAAAAGTTACCATTTCATTCAATCTGGGACTATAAGTATCTTCCATGGCTCATTCCGACCCGAGCGTAGGTCGGGATGAACCTATCTTACACGAGCGGCTATGGTAGATGCTTTTCCTCCCATCTCAGTTCAACAAAATTAAGTCAAAATGTATTTTTTTGCTCGAACTCTTTTGTGCTTAGTAAAAATAAGTGTGTATGGATATGCGATAATTCGTGGTCGTCATGGATATACGCGCAGTGATTCCGATTATGTTACTAGTCAAATCGGTCTCAGTTAAATAGTTCTTTTGAGAGTGATGCATTCTTTTTTGAAAGGTGCGTGAAAACTGTTTTATGGTGACATTTGAAGCGAGAAATAGTTAACTAACGTTCTAAATATTGCCACAAGACAAGGTTTCCATGACGACAGTCTTCAACAAGGGAGGTAATTACAATGTGGCGACCATTAAAAAGGAGTTCCATACGGGCATTTTATCTTCGCCCGTGGGCAAGATAAGAATTTCAAGCCTGGTTAAATGATTGGATCTACTTATCTGAGGTGGGAGAACAATAATTCTACTCCCAGATTCAATTAAAAAACTAGAGCTATCACTGAAGGTGATTAATACCCCCGAACGCCGCCCTGATATGAAATTGCAGTCAACTATTTGGAAAGCCAACCTATAAATGACAACTTTATTTTAAGGACTATCGTCAGTTATTCATTTTTTTACTATGTTTTAAGAAGTTAGAAAAAAGGTTTTAAACAATATCAGTGATACTAATACTGAGATGTCAATACTGATATATTTGATGTTCTAAAGCACAGAATATACGATTGCCAATGTCCATCTATAAATGGGTTAAGTTACTTTTTTCAAGTTATGCTTCGGACAAGAACAAAGTATCAAAGGGCAATATCTCTATAATTGGCTGAAAAAGAATTGCGGTTCCTGTACACTGCACTTCCTCTCATTATAATCTATCACTGTATGAAGTTTCCATCCAATAGTTTTCAAGTTATGCTCCGGACAAGAAAAAGTAACAAAGGACAGTAACTCGAATTGCGGTTCCTGTACACTGCACTTCCTCTCATTATGATCTTTCACTGTATGAAGCTTTATTAAATTCCATCCAAAAGTTTTCAAGTTATGCTCCGGACAAGACAAAGTAACAAAGGGTAGTAACTCTGTAATTAGCTGAAATATAATTGCGGTTCATGTACACTGCACTTCCTCTCATTATGATCTATCACTGTATGAAGCTTTATTAAATTCCATCCAATAGTTTTCAAGTTATGCTTCGGACAAGAAAAAAGTAACAAGGGCAGTTACTCTGTGATTGGCTGAAAAAGAATTACGGTTCCTGTACACTGCACTTCCTCTCATTATGATCTATCACTGTATGAAGTTTTAATAAAGTCCATTCAATAGTTTTCAAGTTATGCTCCGGACAAGAAAAAGTAACAAAGGGCAGTGACTCTGTAATTGCTGAAATAGAATCGCGGTTCCTGTACACTGCACTTCCTCTCATTATGATCTATCACTGTATGAAGCTTTATTAAATTCTATCCAATAGTTTTCATGTTATGCTCGGGACAAGAAAAAAGTATTAAAGGCCATAATTCTGTAATTAGCTAAAATAGAGTTATGGTTCTTGTGCACTGCACTTCCACTCATTGTGCTTTACCATTGTATGAAGTTTTAATAAATTCCATTTTGTAGTTTGCAAGTTAATGTCTGTAAAAGAATTGACAGCAGAAAAAAGGGCAATAACTCAGTAATTAGCTTAAGAAGAGTTATGGTTCTTGAACACTGCACTTCCTCTCATTGTGCTTTACCATTGTATGAAGTTCCAATGAATTCCATCCAGTACTTTTCAAGTTATACTCCGGACAAAAAAGTAACAAAGGGCAATAACTCAGTAATAAGGAAGAATAGAGTTATGGTTATTGTACACTGCACTTCCTCTCATTATGCTCTACCATTGTATAAAGTTTAAAAATCCAATTTCATCCAGTAGTTGTTAAGTAATGCTCCGGATAAGGTAAATTGCAACGGACCGACCGACAAACCGACGGACCGACGACCGACCACAGGGTGACTCCAATATACTTCGTTTGTCGGGGGTATAACAAACAGTAAATATCTCCCTTTTATTTAAAACCACAATGGTTACAATCGCTTAAGAGAAACCATTCAACGTTTTCTGAACGTATGTCATACTGATACCTGAATTTCCTAATTTGCGACGTTCTTGAAATGCGCTAAGTTACACGTTTGGCACAGGCGACGTCACCTGGTAATTTCAGCGTTGGCAGTGAAACGATTAAAGAACCAGGGAAGCTCTAACCAGGTTTTCATTTTGTCTATGCACTATGCTCCAAAAACCTAAATTGAATATCAATCTTGTCGGAGCACTCGCCGATTAATTTAACTCACAACCACCACCACCCCCCATCCTTCAAACACATAATTATATGATAGTTACGTACACAACATTAATTACAATACATCGAATGCGATCGCGAGGCTTCGATCCCCGACAGACGAACATAACAATTCGTGCAGTCCGTTACATACATTACTGTATATATGACTTATGTACGTTTTGAGGTTTTGAAAATGAATAAGCAGCTGATTAATGAACACGAGATGATACGACGCCAAACAACCCTGATATAAATTCTGATTACTAGGGAGTACTTGATTGTGCGCTCTGTCTGTAGGATATAATTTTGAGAGCGAGAACGGTCGTAATCCGGTTAGTGTTGCATCAGTATAATATCAATAAGTGCTGGTTTCACCTGATATAAAGCATAGCATACACAGCCTTAATTAACTTCTTCTTTTAAATATAGCTATTCAGCCCCTTAATTGATATTGTTTTGTTGTGAAGATACAGCTGTACTACATAACATAGATGTCCTCAGCCGAGTACCCAAAAACTAATTAAAATAAATATTTTTTATACATGTAATGATATATTTTTTAAATTACACTCTTAGAAATTTATTGAAATGTAATTTTATCAATTTTAATTATTTTTTGTTAGTTTATAAACATCAAAGGACTGAAGGGCAATATTTAAAAAAAAATATTTTTTTAAAACACTATCAAAGGAATGAAGGGCTATATTTTTGTGATCAAGCTATGTGACGGACACCTGTGTCATTAACATGCATATATATGTTTTTTTTATATAACGATTGTACATTATAAGCAGCCATATGTATTTATCCCACAAATACCCCTTTAAAAATAAATACTTAAGTGGATGAGTCACATCTTACTCTGATTTCCGCATTCACTATTTTTATATAATTCGAAATTTTATTTAATGCTTCGAATTAGGAGAAATGTTCAACACAATATGGGAAATCTCCCAAAGTGAGCTCTTTCTATGATTTTAGTTGCCTTTTAGTGTGGATAATGCTTTTTAGTTCAATTATATCCATAAAACAACTTAATAAGAACGTTTACTTATTCCTTCCTTATGTTCTATCGCTATTTGGCTGCCCACCACAAACCACCCTTTACTAAATATGTCAAGCGGTACCAAATTTTAATCGTGGTGTGTAGCCGTGATCCGCATATTAGATTTCACGCACCTGCTACGGAAATTGCCGATTGAAAAACGAATGCAAATGAACCAATCATAACCAAATATTGTTACGATCTTGTTGCCAAGCGCTGTCAACTATCATGGCCGACAGTGTGTTGTTTTTATAAGTTTTAAAGTGTAGTTTATTGTCGTCTCAATTCAACCTGTGATTTATAAAACATAAAGGTGAGTTGTACGAAAGTTCGTCTTTCGTTATTTCGATGTGCCAGACGTGCATAAGGAAAGAATCTTTAATAACTAAATTTGTTAAAATCTTATATTTTTGTGCCAAATAAAATTCACATATTGTGTAAAACCTTGATGTTTTGGAATCGTGCCCAGATTACTTCATGCAGGGGTTCCCCTTTTATCTTAATCTTTAAAGCTTTTTCGATAGAGAGGACATATCAGCATATGTAATACGCAGTACAGCAAATCTGCAAAGAATTATCAACATGATTGTCATGATAAAAAATAGTAACTTTCTGTGAATCACTTCAGGTTAAAAATCAGTACAGTGAATTTAAACATGAACTTAGTTCCTGCGTTTGTCATTAGATTAAATGAATTAAGAAGGAATACCTTAAATGTCAGGATATGCTTCCATTTGTTTCAAAAAGTTCTATGGATTTATAGTTCTTGAGTTCATGCTGTATACTGTTGAATCAGCCAATTATTGTGGGGTCAATGCCAAAAGGAACAAAATCCATCTAATGTGGCCTGTTACATAAAGTCCTTACTGCATTAAACCCATGTAATGTTAAATATATTTAATCATTTATTAAAGTTCAATTTCTTTATTCCAGAGAAGTCAAAGGCTTCCTTGAGCCAGCATCATGTCCTACGGGCAGCCGCTGACCCATCAAAGCCTAAACGGCCAGATGAATGTCTCAAATGGCACTCAAGCAAATGGACGAGTGAATGGGGCCTCGCTGGACAGTCAGGTGAATGGCGCTCCAGGAGGGCCCCTCTCCGGTCTCAAGGCTGTAGACCCTGAACAGCTGAAGGTAATATTGAAAAATAACCCCACAATACATTTAAAAATATATTTTTTTGTGGCTTTAAAGGAACAGATTTATTAACAATTCTGAATATTGAATGTGATCACAAAACTGATCATGTCCAACGACCAGGAAGTACAAAAACAGAGTTTGAAATTAGACTTTCGGATGAACAAGCCCAAATTCTTGTACTTTTGCTTGGCATCAGATTTTTGAACAAGCCCTGCTATATAAATTTCAGTATTTGAGCAAGTCCAAAAAATATATTACCAGTGCAGGGCTTGTGGGCTTGTGTTAATTTCAACCACTGCTGCATATGCATTGAATAACATTCTGTATTACTTTTTTTGTGTACAAACACACACACAATACAATTTTTTAAGCAATTTTTGCAAGATTGAAGCCTTTGGAAATATCAAAAAAAAAAATTGTTTCAGGCTCGATTGTACTCATACGCCCCTCAACAAGCCTCAGTGAACCCCAAAGTATTGAGATTTAACCGCGTCACACAGACACAGATGAGGAAGTCAAACATCCCAACAGCTCCAAAACTAGAACCAGTGGTAAGAATGATTGTAAATGACATTAAAATTGACAGATCTTGAAGGAAAAACACTTGGCTATTGTTTTTTAGGTGTTCCCTATAGCTTTATATACAGAACAGAACAGAACATTTATTTAGATACAAGCATATACAGCTTACGATCATCAAAACAATTATCATAGCATGCACAACAGGATATAAAAATTAACATGAATTCAAACAAAAAGAAACAACAAGAAGAGAGCAATAACATCCAGTTTGAGTTATGCTGTAATATTAATTATATTGTCTCTGATCTGATTTGCCTTAATAGTAAATATAGTATATATAATAATCATTCAATTTAGATCAGATACTCTAATCAAGCTATAAACTGACATAATAACATAAATTGTTTGTTTGCCAGTATTTGAAAGAAAGAGTGTTCATCAACATAGAAGTTAGTGTCTTTGAGATGTTTACTGCTAGCAATACTATTTTAGCATCCATATTTCAGGGAATGATATATTATCTTTATAGCTTATATGGCATGAATTATAACATCACTAACAATTTTCACATTCAGCCAAGCTTTCAAATCTTACAACAGAAATGTATTACAAGAGTAATTTTTATGTTAAGTGGCGGGGAAATGATGTGTAGCTTATTTTTTTCATTTAACGTGTGGAAACCTGTTTCAGCCAAGCTTGCAAAAGTACCAGGAGCGAAACCAACCTGACTTTATCCACAGACGAAACAAGGAGAGAATCGAGGCTGAAAAATTGGCAAAAATGCAAGCAGACGAGCCCCAGAAGGGTATGAAAAGGAAAAGCTTTGTTGCACCCCCTCTCGGTGCACCTCCGTCCCCACTGCCAGACCTCCCAGATGACCTTCAACAGAAACAGGCTGCATTAGGTATGATCAGCTATTATGGGTTAATGGGATCATTTGTACTAAAACAGATATGTAAAGGTAAGGTCAGTCTCAGATCAGGTAAGCTAAAACAAAATAAGATGGGCTATTTCGAGTCCCTATCTCCAAAGTCAGGTGAACATGTGATTTAAGATGTCAAACAAACAAGATGAGGATTACAGATTTGTTCTTGAATTAAAACAAAAGTTACACAATTATGTGATTATAACAATATATAATAAGTGTTAAGTATCACTGGATTTTTAGCCCTGAAGCCAAATTTCCTTGATTTTGAAAACAAAATCATGATTTCACCTGGAATAATTTTAACTTAATCTTAAATCATATATATGCAACTTTTTTTACAAAGTAACATATTTTAGGTCCACGCACACCTACTCCAGCCAAACAGTCCAAGTCAAGCACACCACGGGGTCGTGTTCATGCCTCTGGGCCAGTCATTCCACCATCAACAAAGCCTAAACGTAAGACAATATTGATGATTGATTTGTTTTTATGCTTGTCTGTTTTAGAAATAAAAGCTGTGATGTCCATGGCATTCAAAAACCTTTAAGTTTGAGATGATAATAAGAAACTGACTTAATTATATGTTCACAATGACACTGCCTGTATGTTTAGCAAGTTGTTTTATCAGGGTGTTTAAATTCACTATAATTTATTTTACATGAAATGAATGGCCATTGATTAACTTAGACAAACAACAACCTCAGATGAGTGGTGGCACATGGTAATCTTATGATCTTGTTTGTTTCAAATAGACATTCTTGGAAGCTAAAAGCTTTAGTGAATCAAATGTATTAAACTGAAATGCTATTCATTATATCAGTAGTTTGTTCAAAAGCTCTGCAGAGCTTTTTTTATTGCAATAGTTGTTGCATTATAGCTCTAGAGCTGTTATTATGTCGTTGTTGGTTCAAAAGATCTGTAGAGCATATGTTTTAAATCTTGCCAGTTTTGGAGACGTATGAAGGCCTACAGGACACAGGGAAGATCACTGATCTTATCAAGGAGAATGAAAGGATAGGCTTCCTGTATCTCAGCCCTGCTGTGCCCAAATCCTCCGTCGATTACCACTATTATAACCTCCGGTAAGAAATGTCCTAAATCAACATTTCTTCTGAATTTGTTTGTATAACTGTGTCACAGACCTATAAACCAATGGTCTGTGGCTGTATGCAAAAAAAAATGTTTAATTCCTTACCTAAACCAGATTTGTCTGCATAACAGATTTTTTACCATGAAAACAATAACAACATGAAAAGTTGAAAACATCATTTAGTCTGCCTGTTATACAATTAATTATGTTCTGAAACTCTAAGAAGCATTTCTTCTCAGTATCATCAATTACCTTTTATGATCAGGTTATTACATGGGAGGCGAGAAGGTTCTATGTGACATTGAACAAAAAAGTGGTTAGAACACTTTCACTCCTTAAATTAAAGGCACACAATATAGGTTGATGCAAAAAAAAATGATAAAACTTTATAAAATAAAAAGCTATATTGTTCATCTTTAAGCTCTACATAGCTGGTGTTTGTATTTAATATGTCTTGCTCAAGCAAAATAATCTTTATCTTATCTTAGAGTGGTAAACCACGAGAATATCAACAAGACAGACCACTGCACGATCAGTCAGAAAGGTGTGACCCGTATCCGTAGTGATGATGAGACAGAGTTTGTTACCTTGGACCGGTGGGAGTTGGAGTACAATTACTTCCGTAAACTCGTCAAGGTGGGTTGATGGGTTGATGGGTAAAGACAAATGTGAAGGAATATATTTCATATTTTAGTATATTATGGTCTGTTCTTGTGTTATGGTGTAATTATTTATTTAATTCACTAGTGTTTTGAATCGTAACAAATATTGTTATTGATTGAAGGAGATTGATGATTGAGTATTGATAAAATATTTTCAGGCATATTCAAGCAAATGACATTTTGCAGTTCACTTTATTATTAGCTCGACTATTCGAAGAATAAGGAGAGCTATCCTACTCACCCAAGCGTCGGCTTCGGCGTAACCACTTATGTTAAAGTTTGCGTACCACCTCAAATATTTTCAAAGTTCATTGACATATGGCTTTGAAACTTTGCACACTTGTTTACCATCATGTCCCCACCCTATACACAGGAGGAGGTAAATCTATCAAGCATTTTGACAAAATATTGCCCCTTTTTCTACTTAGATTTTACATTAAAGTTTGTGTACCACCTCTATTAGTTTCCATTCAATTTATGTAAATATCTCAGCACATCATGTATTGCATTGAAATCTACGGTAATCTAACAGTGATCCATGCATGTTTCGCCAAAACTTTTCAATCCATACACTGAAAAGCGGTGGAATAGTCAGGGGCGCTGTCTCTGTGACAGCTCTTGTTTTATTGCTTATGCATTTTCTGACTTGTCTGTTCAATTTGCGATGAACATGTAAATATACTTAACACCAGTCAATGTCAAAATTCTTAAAATATGATAAAAATATTATCTTACTTAACTTTTATCAATTATTTTCAGCACCTTGTTAATTTTTTATTTAAATTACTTTCTTGCACTGTTTTCAGATCCCAACATTTGCACTGTTCAGGAAGTGGAAAGCGTTTAATGTATGGCGTGGAAATGTGAAGTCGAAGAAGATAGCACAGTGCAAGAAGGCTCTGAATAACAATCTGTTTATTGTTAACCCGGTAAATAAACACTTTTTTGATGTTTATTCGATGAAAGATTTTGAGGGTCTGTGTTAGCCCAGGGGTGATATTCAATAACCAACTTAGATTGAACATTTAAGATTAGAATCTAAGTGTTTTGATTGGCCTGTATATTTAGCTGACCAATAGGCTGAATGGAATCATTGAGGCATGTCTAAGGATAAGATCAATATTGAATACCACTCATGGTATTGTTTGTAGCAGAGTCGTCAGTGATTGTCATGTGAAAAATGGAAATCATACCTTATTAAATCAATGTATTGTGAAAGCATCATTTTACCGGTAAGTGTTGTCATAATTGGCAATGATATGGAATACATTTAAATGCTAGGCATGAGTTTAAACTTATATGTGTTATGTCTCATGTTATAGTAATGATGTTTGATGATTTACAGTCCCTGCGGCCGGCGCTGATGAACGTGAGGGAGATGTGTCACAGGATCAGTGATATGGGACTCTGCAAGGTGGAGAAAGGTGAGAGAATTTAGGCGCTAGTCCAAAAAAAAAAATCATTTTAATTTTCATTTTTAAACAGCTGGAAAAGAAATAGAACAAAGTTATAGTCAATGGATATTCATGCCTGTTTGAAACCATAGGAACAATATGTTGTTGTTTTTTCTTGCCAAATAACGATGCAGCAATTTTTAACTTGCAAACAACAATTGATGTTAAATAGTGTGTGATCTTTGGTTATAATGGCAATTGTTGTAAAAACATAACTTATACCCATCAATTTGAGATGTCAGTGACACTAGATATGTTGATAGAAGGTATTTTGAGCATTTATTATGTTAATTTTCACACTTAAATGATATAATATATGTTCAAAATATAATTTTTCTATTTTCACAGGTCACACCTACAGTCTACGTGAGTTCAATGAGGCTCAGTTTACACAGTTGAGCGAAGTTGCGGGTCGATTGATGGAGTTCCGAGACCTTGTTAAGGAGGTGGTTAGATCCGCGTGTAGAACAGCCCTGCTGGAAGCTGGATTCACACCTGATGATTACTTCTACGATGGAGGGGAAAGCCCTGGTATTACAATTTGAGAAAATATTTCATGACAATATTACATATTTTGCAATATTTAGTAGCTTTTCCATTGATTGGCCACAACATGTAAGTTCAAATAGAAGCAATTTTTGTTCTATATTATGGAGGATAAGTAATTTAGGTTTGCATTTGTTTTTTATACTTACCAGTTCTGAAAGCAGCTAAATGTATAGCTAGTAATAACTCAATTTTAATTCAAATGGAAATGTCAAGAGATGAGGTGACTTAAGATAATGATCATTTCTTATATCGAAAGTGAAAGTGAAAGTGAACAATCAAAATCTAAGTGCTTAAAGTATCAACCTCTTGTGATGTGAAAAGAGCAATTGAAACTCTCTGTGTTTTATATACTCCAAAATTGTAAGATAATTGATAATTTGATAAGTATTATTTCATTTTTATTTTTTTTATTAAAGGTGAGTTTGGTGGAGCCCCCGGAACAGCCTCCAGTTACCTCATGCAGAGCAACTACGACATGGATATCTACGGTGAGGCCCCTGACAAGATGACGTACACCGAACAGGCAAACAAGAGAGAGCACTGTAAAAGGCTTACTTGGTAAGTTATCTCCCTTGGCTTTATTTTGTTATTTTAAGCAAGAATAAAAATAATTTCAGTTAAAGGCAAAAATGTTTTATGTAATTAGAAAAATGAAGTGTTGTTTTTTTACTTTCAATAGTAAATTTTAACATTTTTATTTCAAATTCCAGCTTTATCCGCCTGGCTGATTACCTGATAGTGAATACAATGCACGTGCTGGCCGTCAACTCTGTCTCCACACTGCTTAACTACCTGACGGAACAGCTTCAAAACACGCCTACCCTGGCCCAGATACAGGGGCTGGAGGACGAGAACCAGGAGGAAGGAGGGAAGACGGAGGAAGAAAAGGTAGGGCTCCTCCCACATTCCAACCATCATATCCTCATCAGCATTTGACATATCAAAAAATTGGGTTTTTGCGAAAATCTTTATCAAATCCTGGCTTTTCGTGAATTTTTTTTTTACCATCTGTTCACTGAAAGCTGGGCTTTTTGTGGCATTTTGCACTTTAGTTACTTAAAAACTGATTGAGAATTATTCAACACATTTTTTTTCTTTAAATTAACTTCAAGATAATGAATTGTTTTCTGTGTGTATGTTCGCACAATGCACATACTATTGTCACATCATCATCGTCATCATTGTCATTATCATCATCGTCATCAAATCATTCCTGTGTAATCAATACTTTCTGTTTTTTTAAATCAACAAACTGATTTTTTTTTCTTTTAAATGTATTATTATAATACATTTCTTTGGAAATTCATGTTTGTTTTTATGCATAGTAATTTATTTTTGCAGCCACTCGTTTCTATAATTTTTTCTAATATAATGTACAATTGTAACCAGAAAAAAGGCGGTAAACCATCACAAAAAGATAACGACGAAAGTTCCGATAAAAATAAAGAAAAAGAGGAAAAGGTTGAAGAGGTACCCAAAGTAGACCATTTAATCCTAAGTAGAAATGAGGCCAAGTAGAAACTGGGAAGAAGCTAGAATATCCATTACTTAGCTAGTATCATAATTAAAATCCTTGTTCAGGGATATTTTTTAAGTTAGAGGCTTAAATTTTATATCTTATACTGCTTATATTTTTTATTAATTCTTTATCTTAATATATTTAAAGGATTTCGTTTTCTGGATTATAATTATAAATTAGTTGACTCTGTTTTATGAGGCAAGGCTGATGATTGGCAAAAATCAACATTATAAAACAACTTCAAGTGAAATGTTGCTTATATGTTTAAAATTTCTGTAAAAAAAAATCATCTCTTTTTTATCTTTAATCTGTAAAAGCATTTTTTGTAGAACAGCTAGTTACCTATCATTCTCTGATATCAGAATTTTTCATTATGTTTTCTACATTTCAGAAAGTAGCTTTATTTTTTCGATTTTCCCATAAACCCCCCCCCCATTTTACTTCATCTAGTATTGCTAGTAATTTAGAAATAATATGTGAAACATACGCTATAATAATGATAACATAATTATATATATATATATATATATATACTTACAATACATTATCATGTATTTTCACAGTAATACCGACATGTTAATAATCAATAGGTCAACAATCAAATATTTTGACAATCTTATATTTTAGTTTAAAAAATCACTTATAAAGCTTATGTGGGCAAGTAAAATAACTGTTGTAGTGAAGTTTACCCTTATTTCCCCCAAATCTGAGTATATAAGTAAGCTACCAAAATTTAAATGTAAAAAAACCCAATTCTTTGTTTATTATGTTTTTTAAATTCGTACCTTTTTATTTTCAAAGGAGACATATCTTGGTGTTGTGTTTTTATCTAATGTTAAGCCAACCTGAAAGCTCACATAATATTATTTTTCCAAGCTTTCCCTCAAAAAAAATAATCAACAAAACATTTAGATTAGCCAAAACTGGGCAGGCGCTGTTAACTTTTATAGTTAAGTTTTTGTAGAAGTTTCCAAAAATAGAGTAACGAGTCTTATTTAAAAAAAAAATGAACTGAATGTTAACACATTCTAAGATAATATTTGAATGTCAAGACTTGTATGCACTTGATTGAATGATTGTCATATAAGTTATACAACTGTAAGTATATAGTCACATGTATACAAAAGTTGAAGATGTGGAAAGGGTTACTTTCACAGTGTTCATAGTTCGGCAACGATGTGAATGGCTGTATTTTGATAAAAAATGGGCTGATTGTTCAGAACCTTGTTAAAGTTAACAATGTGATTTAAAACAATGTGGTTAACTTTTAAACGTGACATATTTGATAATTTGCTCACATGTTCTAATTTAAACAAGTACAGGTGAAAAGCTGTCTCAAATTGTGTTAGAAATACAGCAGATTTTAAACGTATCCATTAATCTTCCAGAGCAGTAACATTTGAAATTTTACAATGATGACTATAACAGCATTGATACTTTAACACAGTTCTGAATAGTCGGCCTTAATTCTTAGCCAAACCACACTTTCATTGTAATTTCCCTGTTTGAATTCATTTTATCCTACTTTCATTGTTTCTCCATTAAGTCAGCAGATGAAGCATCTATCAGTAAAAGCAATACCAATAGTGATAATACGGTAACTTTTGTCACAAGTCACAATTTCTACAAACTTGTCATGCCAAAACTTGTAGTGGTATTGGTTACATGATTTTGTCCTTTTCATATAGAAAAAGGATTATGAGGGTTCTCATCTGGGACTGTATAAATAAACAAAGCAAGTTTGTGGACAATTCTATTTTGTTTCAATTATTTCTACATCAGTTGAGGTTTATTGATAATAACTAATTGTTTAAGATACAAAAAGCTTTTTTTTGCTGAGAGATTTTTTTGTCTTATATCATCACTTAAGGATGGAACGGGGACAAGATTCCAAAATAATGTTTCATTCCTTAAAATAATTTTGCATCTTCTGTGATGCCAAAAACTCCCATTTATATTAATCAAAGACAAATGGTAAATTGTGAAATGGCCATGTGTCTACAATGAGTCTTGGCAATTTATTTAAAAAGTTGTATGGCTTATTAGTTCTTATTTTCCTGTTTTAAGTACTTGTTGGACATTTTGAGATAACAGTTTATGGTTTTGTTTTTGTTAGAAACAAATATAATATAATAATTTATTCCTGTCAACAATGTTAACATACTGTCCCCACTTTCTAATGCTGAAAAATCAATCATTACTTTCACAGTATTCTCCATACGTTGCATGGAGAAGTATGTTCTTGATACAACAAAGAATATAACAACCTTTTCTTTACATGAATAACCAATAATTATGTCCCTGTAAACATTACTTAACCCTTTTAATGTCAAAGAAAGAAACATGATTAATGTCCCTTTTAATAAATCTAAAACATTTACCTTCTTTTCAATGTAGTACTAACCAAGAGTAATGTCCCCTTTTTCATAAAACTTTAAGTATAATTACCTCCCTTTTCTATACAGGACGAGGATGAGATCCCAGTGTTACCTCCCTTGTACATCACAGAGTTTGTTCTGGAGCCGAACCAGCTTCTGTTCTCCCCCGATATTGAAGAGTTCCAGGAAGGGATTGCTGAGGTGATAAAGAGATTCCAGGATGCAGTCTTGAGCGTCCAAAACCTTGTCCCAGACACTTATTTTGATGCTTTCACAAGGTTTGTGTTTTTTGCATTTCTTTCAATTTTTGGTATTCTCTTATTTTTTGGTGTTTTTATTCAAACGTTAGAGCTCAAGCTGGACATTGTTGTAGTTAATTGGCTCAAATAAGTAAAGAAATAGGATTTGATTCATTTTCTGTGTGTTTATAAGATACCATTTTGGTTTACTTTCAACCCTGTCATGTACATCTATTTTGACAAAAATGTATTACATAATTATCTATAGATGCCTTTATATATGTTTAATCTCTAGAAAAATGTCCCTGTTTTGTTATTTTCACCCCTCATCGATTTAGACATCAACCATTTATCGTTCATTGTGATGATTTATTTTTAGACCGATCATCAACAATAAGTTTGAAGAGAAGATGTGCGGGGAGGGACCAAGTCTTTCCACCATGTTTGAGGATGATAAACACCTGCAGACAATCATACACTCCATCAGGGTAAGACTTGCTAGAGATCCAAACCTTAGTTTTAGTAGGGATGTTTTATTTTATGACCAGAAATGGATGCTTGTACTGTAAACTAAAAGAACCTAAAACAATTATCAGTAGTTTTGGTGATAATTGTATTTGGTTATTTCTTGTCCACCATTACGAATAGGGCATACACATTATGATATAGAATGTGTATCCTTATTAAGGCTCTTAATCATGATCAGGCTGCCTCACTCAAATGTCTAGAAAGATAAATTCACCAATGAAAGAAACATCTTTGAAATGCAAATCTACTGGAATGTTTAGTTCAAAAACTTTTGTACAGTTGTAAATTCTACCTCAATCAGAAGTTATTTTAAAACTTATCCTGTACTTTTTTCCTCAATCAGGAGGCGATCACAGCTGCCTTTAGAGCTGCCAGCCAGTATGCAGACACGTTTGAGACACACCGAGAATTCTACAAGGAAAATGAGAGTACTGATCTTGATGTTGTCAGGAATGAAGACCATGGTAAGAGACTACTTGCTACTGAAATAACATGCAACAAGTGCCAAAAAATGGCTACTGGAATAACATGCAGTAAGTGCCAAATACTGGCTACTGAAATAACATTCAGTGAGTGCCAAATACTGGCTACTGGAATAACATTCAGTGAGTGCCAAATACTGGCTACTGAAATAACATTCAGTGAGTGCCAAATACTGGCTACTGAAATAACATTCAGTGAGTGCCAAATACTGGCTACTGAAATAACATTTAGTAAGAGCCAAATACTGGCTACAGAAATAACATTCAGAAAGTGCCAAATAGTGGCTGCTGAAATAACATTTAGTAAGAGCCAAATACTTGCTACAGAAATAACATTCAGAAAGTGCCAGATACTGAAATAATGTGTTGATTAATATAAATGGCTAAAGGCCAGCTTTACAAAGTTAAAAAAATATTGATAAGGCTATTATTTATACTAGGAGTACTTATTTGGATGTTGTCAGGAGCAAAGACAATGTTTATAAGATACTACTGAGCACTGAGAACATAACTAATGTACATAACTTATGTACAATCCATGGGCAACACAAATTAGCGGAGCTTGTCAAGTGGAACAAGTGAAAACCATTTTGTTAATGGAGAGAGATACTTATTTCAGAGGTTTCCTGGTTCAGTGAGGCTCTGGAGCGTTACTACGGGCAACGCAAGCTTGCTGAGCAAATTAAGGAGAAGCGACCAATCGGAATGCTGCTGGTTGATGGTACAAACATGAAGAAACTGATCATTCCTTCACCTCTCAGATGTCTTGATGTAAGTTCTAGAATTTAATATACATCAATTATTACTGAATTGGAACTTAAGTACAAGCTGCCAGGGAGGAATGATAGAAATAAGAGAAGACAAATATTTGCATGTTTTAATAACTAATTATTTCACCTCTGGTATGTCATTAAGTAAGTTTTTGTTTTTTGCAACCCTATCGACTCTCAGTGTGTGAATAACTTTCTAAACCTTATAACATTCTCATTTAGCGCTCAAATAGCTGACAGACTTTAGTTATATCATTTCCCTTGTTAGGTCGTGAATGACATGCTACCAAAACTGGCTCGCAAAGAGGTGGACAGACTCATTGCAGAGTTACAGGATGCCCAGTTTAGACTGGAGAGCGTACCCAGTACCACCATTGAGTTTGTGAAGTCTCTCACCTTCCTGGATGAAGTACAAGTCAGGGTAAGTAACTCTTTGATTTCAAGAAAGATAACTATTTAAGTTTGAATTGGATAGCTTACCAAGCACCGCTAACAAGATTCTTTGGCCTCCCTGGATGAAATCAGGGTGTTCAAGAAGGGAAACTATCAAGAAAACTAACTCTTGAAGAAGTAGACAAAGATACTTTAAAGAAGAACAAATTATTCAAATGCCTGTTAAGGTCTGATTGCGTTACTTTTAAATTTAAGTGATGTTCATCTTTAATTCCGGTTTACACAATTATTTTAGGGAACCAAATATCAAAGTAATTTCAGGTAGAGAAATTGCACAACTTAATAAAATATGTTCTCAAAATATTATTTCTTTTTTTTTTATGTCTCTTGAATGAAATGTGTAATATGTTATTTGATATAATTAGACATATATTAGCCACATCGCATGATTTTTGGCCTTTGGTCATAATAATTACAAATGAAATCATAAAAAAGGGGGTACTATCAAATTCAATCTATTTTAAAGGGAGATTATTCATATTAAAAGGGAGACAATTTGTCATGTATATATTTCAGATTGAGCCACTTGAAAAGGAATCCATGATTGTGAAGGACATGTATGACCTGATCGATGTATTCCAAGTTCCAACACCACTGGAGGACTTTGCTGTTTACCAGGTTTGAAAATCTTTTATATTATTTTTAAAACCCGTATAGATTTAATCCCATTTAGACCCAGCCCCCAATTATACGAAAATGTTAATAATAGGTCTTATAGACAAAGCCTTTGCTATGCATGACATGAATATCTATATGTTCTGCACTTATACAGAAAATTTGTTAAATTATATATTAAATACCTTAAAAGAATTTAAAACCAATTTCAGACTTTGGGCCCAAGCATCACAAATGTCCGCAATGCTATAGACAAATCCCTGGCAGACCGTGACGCCAACATCGACCGATTCTGCACCCATCTGGACAAGGACATCGCGGAACTCGCCAAGGAAGTGAAAGAAGTCAAACAGGAGGCACAGGTATAATACTTTTTGTGGTTGGATTCTTTTGAGATTTAGACTACTATTAGTACTAAGTATTTGATTTGTAAAGTTTATTTTTCATGGATTATCATCAACATTTCAATTTTACGTCTTTTAAAATTAAAGAGCAAAATGTGTCAGTGATCAAAATGAGTCAGAAATGAAGTCAAATTCTTCATCGATACGTCATTTTATATTAATCTGCTCTTGAATTTGTGCATTTATTTTTCTATGAATTAAATGGATCCTGTGCCTTGTTCACAAAATTCAGCTCTCTGCTTTCATGAAAGGTTTGTACAGGTCATTTCATGCATCTGATTTAAACAAATACATAATGCACATTTGTGAGCCAGAAGAATGTATAACTATTGATTGTCATATAATGATGACCTATGTTTTGTGTAATTCCCAGAATCCAATCATCCTTGACGCAAACGCAGACAAGGAGAAGGTGAAACAGGTCCTGAAGAAGCTGCTGACTCAGATGGACGACTTACAAGAAAGGGCGTTCACCTACAAGTCATACCAGAAGAACTTTAAGGTAGATTAAAGATGAATTCACTACAGGGCACACATGTGCGCATTATAGATTTAGAATTATGAACACTCAATTTTTTTAACTTCTTTACTTTTTTACGCCATTTCCTGAAATATTAATGACCTTTTCTAATTCAGAATTTTCTTAAATTATTTCAACAAAGCCCTTCACTCAATAAGATTGGAGCAAAAGTGAACTGAGCATTTAACTTTATTGATCTTTACTTTTCAGCTGTTTTTACATAGTTTAAAAACAAACAAGGACGCTGGCCAAATAATTGTACAGTATTATATTGATATGCTGTATATCAGTTCTTGTACTGTGAATCATGGCTGTTACATATAATAGCGTATTGTGGATTGTTTCAATTTCGTGCCAATTTTTGCAAATCATCGAGGTTGTAGATTGTAAGCAATGGTTAAGGGTTGTTAGTGTGTACTTAGAAAAAATAAATGGTTTGATGCGACGCAGTATATTTTGTGTAAGTACATACTAACAACCTTCAGCCTTTTTAGTGGTCTGCATATTACTGTGTAAACCACCCACTTAGTGGGCCAGCCACTGTTCATATCTACCAGTTTACTTGATTTAAATCAATAAAAGGCTGACTGCTGATCTACTAAAATAAATCTATTTTCAATTGTGAATACTGGATGCCTTCTGATTGGACAAAAATATGTTGATCACTAAATCTAATACAGTAGAAATTTACCAGTGTCCGTAAATGATCATTCCATTGCACACAAAAATAGTCTCTGCAGAAATAGCCAATTTAATTAAATGTGATAAAAGGAGCTGACAAATTTAAAACAATCTATATTATTCTACTGTAAATTGTATTTGGACAGTGGTATTTCATTGTGATATTTGTAAAAAAGATATTGTATTGTGCATAAAATTATGAATGGTTGTTATGCCATTATATATTTTATTGTATGGTGCCTGAGATATAGAGTAAATGTCAACATGTCAAAAAATGTACATTCCGTATTTGTTGTGTGACATTGCTTTTAGTGTAGTTAGAATGGTTAGCTGTGACAGGTACACGTACACAGATGTCATCAATTGCTGTGGCAAAAACTGTTTCCAATTCCACCATTCTTTAAATAATGATAGAAGGTCTTATCGTTTGATATTAATTTTATCAGAAACTTTCTTGTGGCTTTTAATTACCACATAGACTAAATACATGTTTTATCACATGTTGATTGCATCATGCTACTATATATAAGTTGATACATTCTGTTACTATATATAGGTTGAGGTGACCAAGTTTGATGCCCTGGAAGAAGCACACGCAGAACTGAAACTGAAGGACCTGCTGTGGAATGCCATCGATGAGTGGGACGGACTCCTGACAGACTGGACACAGGTATGAGCATATGAAAAACATATGCTAACTTCTAAGATGACCTTGTTAAACATATTTAAAACATGCTAATTTAATGCCAGGTATAAGCATATGTAAAAAATATGGTTATTTCTATGAGTCTATACACAAAGCCTGGTATAAACACACGTAAAACACATGGTTATTTCTTAAATGACCTGATATAAACATAATTAAAACTCAATGGAACTTCCTAAATGACCTGGTATAATTAAATGTAAAACACATTGTAACTTCTTTGATGACTTGGTATAAACATGAAAAAAGATAAAATGTATAGCATGTTTATTGATAAACAAGAGTTCAAATCAGATATTGGAGTTTATATCGTATTATTTAAAAACAATTTTCATTTCTGATCATTTCTGATTATAGATTTAAGACAAGGAATAAGCATATGTAAAACACAAAAACATGATTTTGTCCATGATTCTCATCACATAATTATGTTGTTTATACTACAGGTTGGCTTTGAAACATTGGACCCTGAGGGCATGAACACTACAACAATGAAATATGCCAAGTCTGTAATGCAGCTGGAAAAGGGCTTACCTCCAAATGCTGTTGTCCCAAAACTGAAGGAAAAGGTCGAGCTTATGAGAGAGAGGGTAGGTAACTCATGGGGAAAGTATATAAGGCTGGGGAAAAGTTTGCATTCAAATGGTGTGGTGCCTAAACTGAAGGAAAACATTGAGGTTATAAGAGAAATGGTCAAGAGAAGAAAGTGTGGGTTATTGTTTTTGGATTGAAGGATAAGTTGTTGAAAAATTGACTAATAATGTAATCGTAGAGAATGGTAGATAAAAAAACATGGAAACGAGTATGTTATCATTAGGTGTAAGTAAATAATGACATATAAAATTAAATTATGAATCCATAATTTAAAATAATTCATGGAGAGAAATATTAAAGAACTCATTGAGGAGGGAAGTTATTCATTCTTTGTAATCACATAATTCCAGTTGCCAGTGATTACAGACCTGAGGAACCCTTGTCTCAAACAGCGTCACTGGGATATCATAGAAAACACGTTAGAGTACAAGTTCACCCCCGAGGACCCGCTCACACTTGGCAAGCTCGTGGACATTAATGCCTTTAAACAAGCTGAGACGCTGCAGGAGATATCTGGTCAAGCAAGTTCCGAGGCCAGCTTGGAAGGAATTCTGAGGAAGGTAAGATAAGATAAGACTTGTGTTAAGTCACTAGACAGCTACAGACAATAAATACTAGCTTGTATGAGCTTTTATATGTGATTGTATGACACTTTGCTTTCCGGTCCTGAGATTAATTATCTTATATTATATTTAGTTATTCATGGATAAGTTATGAGCACACAACGGCTCATATAAATAATGGTATACTTTTTAATACTAAATATGTCAAAAGCATGCAAAATGGGATTATTTGATCCAGGTCTCAGAAAATTGTTGAAAATTTCCCTGAATTTATATTATTAATACATTCAGTAAGAGAATCATAGTAATAGGTCAATCTAAAAATATAATAATAATGATATGAATCTTTAAATAGTTATGAAATAACATCAATTTCCCTAGGTTGAGGACTCATGGAAAGCCACTGAGTTCACAGTCTTGCAACACAAAGATTCGAAGGATGTTTTCATCCTTGGCGGGACGGACGATATTCAACAGCTACTGGATGACTCGAATATCAACATTGCAACCGTCGCCAGCTCCAGACACGTGGGTCCTATCAAGTCCAGGGTCGATGAATGGCAGAGACAGTTGGACCTGTTTGGAAAGACTCTGGTAAGTTTTTTGACCATACAATGTCAGGTTATACACTACTGATATATTTTCAGAATTTAAAAAAAAATCTTAATATGAGGTCAAAGAGTTCATTTTCTGCTCATCATATATTAATAGTTAGCCGCTTTGACAATACTCAAGCAGAAAATATTCCAAGCTGCAACATTAATCAACACTATACTTGTTGTTGTTTTTCCACAGGATGAGTGGCTGAATTGCCAGAGAGCTTGGTTGTACCTCGAGAGCATATTCTCTGCCCCCGATATTCAGCGCCAGCTGCCGGCAGAGGCCAAGATGTTCATGCAGGTCGACAAATCATACAAGGACATCATGAGGAAGGTCAATAAAGTACCATCTGCTATCCGTGCAGGCACACAGCCAGGTTAGTAATTGAACTTAAGGTTTGTATTGCCCCCTTTGATCAACCTAGGGAGAGCATGTGGCTTTAAAATTGTTGATTTGTCAAATGGTCAGCAAATCATTACCTAGTGCAAGTTAAGTTTTGATGATAAACCCATACTTGATTGCATGTATGTTTGTAAATTTATTGAAACAATGATATGCACTTTATAACTCATAACTACTTGTAACTTGTGCTCAATTGTGAAACCAATCAACCATTTGAATTGTATGTTTACATTTTCAGGGTTACTCGAGACATTCCAGAACAACAATGCACTGTTGGACCAGATTCAGAAATGTCTGGAGGCGTACCTGGAGTCCAAGAGAGTCATTTTCCCGAGGTAAATTTAAGTGAATTCATAAAAATATATTAAAAGGTATCGGGAATCATTTTTCCTTGAGATTCACAGTTAGATGTATCCCTATTATCGATGGCTACCACTGCTTTCCCCAAACCGAAAATTTTGATCACCACACAAATTAAATCACAAAATTACAAAGTTATCCCAAAGACTACAGAAAGTGTAACCCACAAATAAAAAACATTAATGCTTAAGTTCACAAAACATTAACCCACAAACTTTCTTAAGTAGCTCTAAAAATCATCTGTTATGTTTCATGTCTATTTAAAGGTACACACAAAAATTAAAAGATTACCCATGATGTTTCAGATTCTACTTCCTGTCCAACGATGAACTGTTGGAGATTCTCGCTCAGACCAGAAACCCATTGGCTGTACAGCCTCATCTCAGAAAGTGCTTTGACGCTATTGCCAAGCTGGAGTTTGGAATTCAGCAGTCAGATGGAAAATCCACACCTGAAGGTCTGTCCTAAATTTCTTTGTGCATATTTATTTAATTTAGGTATTACACCCATCTGAAATTACGATTTTTGGTAACATGGAAATATTGATGTTTCTTTATTGTGTGGGGTTTCAGCTATTTAATTAATACATCTAGGTCTGTGGCTCAGATAGAATAGCTTAAATTAAAGTGAACAAATCATGAACATTCCAAAGAAGCTCTATGTAAAGAGCTTTTGAGTCAACTAGAATGTTTCATGGCATTTCTTCCTTGCCATATTTTGAACTTTCTTTTTTCAGGAGAGCCTCATGAAATTCAGTATAGCAATGACATCCTGGCAATGATCTCCCCGGAGAATGAGAAGGTCTCCCTCGGCAAGGTAAACTTCATAACATAAGATCATGTTTGATACAAAAGTGTTAGTTCAAGTAAGCAAGGGGCATTTAACACCCAATATAAGCTCTGTAGAGCTTGTAAACAAACAACAACCTGGTTCTGATCTCCCTCAGAGAATGAAAACGTCTCCCTTTGAAAAGTAAATTTCAAAACATAACGTTAGATGGACTAGTTTTATTTCAAATAAGCATGGCAAATAACACACAATATAAGCTCAGTAGAACTTTTACGTCAATAACAACTGGAGAATGTTATGGAAAGGTAAATATTAAAAGATAAAATAAATTTGACAGACAATTAATAATTATACATGAAACAGTTTGTTTGAGATTGAATGTATCAAAAAGTTCTGTTCCCTTAATAAACATACAAAGGATTTTCTTGAATGTTTCCACTTGCTGTACTTATTGTGTCTGTGTTGTAAGTTTGTGTAGCCCACAAGAGGGTATTTGCTGTATTCAATAGAATTTACTTGCTTGCAAATATTTTACATACGCTGTTTTATCTATTAGGCGAGATTTCCATGTTTCACATATGCTGGTGTATCCATTACAGGGCCTGAAGGCGAGAGGAAATGTTGAGGAATGGTTGGGCAAGGTGGAGGAAGGCATGTTCTCAAACCTCCGCAAACTGACCAAGTCTGCTATCACCGACTTTGAAAGAAGGCCACGATCAGAATGGGTCGTCTCCCATTGTTCACAAGTATGTATTTGATTTTATTAGAAATTTCTACTATATAAATAAAATATAAAATATGACTTGTGTGTTAAGAATATTTATGCACTGTAATTTATTTTGGCTAATAGATTCAGTTTTCCATTTATAATTCATGTTTAAGTGTAACTAGGTCAAGTTACCAAATTTCCAATTTTACTTTCCCATGTTTCGGAATGTATTTTTCCTTGTTTCACAATTTGATTTTGCATATTTCTTAATTTAATTTCCTATTTTTCCCTTTCTTATTTTCCCATCTTTCCCTGTTAAATTCCTAATGTTTCCTGGTGTTATTTTCCAGTCTTTCCCAATTAAATTCCCCATGTTTTCTAAAGTTGTTTTCCCATGTTTCACAATGTTATTATCCCATGTTTCCCAAAGTTATTATCCCATGTTTCCCAATGCTAGTTTCTCAATGTTCATATCTGATGATTCACAAGTTTAGCTCACCAACATTTTCTGTGTTTTTCCAGGTTGTGTTGACAGTTTCCCAAATGGTTTGGTGCCGGGATGTCACCGAGATTCTAGAAGGAGATTATGACAGACTCGAAGGAATGAGGGAATTTGAGCAGAAAAATTTCAGGGTTTGTTTTCAATGAGATCTCTTTTGAAAAACTGTTTTGGTTATTTACTTTTACAGCTATAGCTTCATGTGGAATAGATGAAAGAAATAGTTTTATCTGATCATATGAAAGTACAAAATTTGTACTTATAGTTCATGCTGTTTTCAATTAACTTAGTCTGATAAAACAAACTGCAGTTTAGAAATAGAAAAAAAAAAGAATATTTAAAAATCTTAAAAAGAAGTGATGAAACAATCATGCAATGAATGGTAAGACAGGTGATTTCTTTATGTGTGCCTTGTACCTTTCAAGAGGCCTTTCTTAACTGAGTCACATAACTGGCCAGTAATCTTATATTTTTTATTTAATTATCAGGATTTGAATGAGCTTGCAGCCATTGTCCGTGGAGAGTTACCTGCCCTGTCACGTGCGATCCTCTGTGCCCTGATCACCATTGATGTACACGGCAGAGACATGATAACTGGCATGGTCAAAAGCAAGGTTAGCTATTTATAGTAACATGCAATTTTTAGTAACAGGTTATTTCTAGTCATTTTCTTAAAGTTAAATGGATATTTTTAGCATTATTTCATGTTGAGTAGTTGAAGAGTAAGTACTGATTTTAACTTGAAGTTGAACACAAAGTATATCGTTATGTATTGGGATACTTTTAGAAACATTTCTTGATGTAACATAAAATTCATGGGCATGTGGTGGTATGAAAGATATATTTTTTTCTCAATATTTTTATATTGACAGCCTTTGCTTTTAATTATTGACATCATTTTGCTTTTGAAGTGGTTTTACATGAATTTAAAAAAGAGTTTACTAACCCTTCAATGACAATTTTGTTAACCTTTTCGCTTTATTTGATATAATGATTGGTAACTTGTTTACCATGATCTGTCATACTTTTGAAAACACTCCATATATTTTTTCATCCATTCTCTAGCGTGTAAGTATATTTCACTACATATAGATGCATGTTTAGATTCGGAAAAAGATTGCACAGCCATATATTCATTATATACTCTCCAAGCTTCATATGTATGTTTTATGTATGGAATCTGGAACATGCAATATTGTATTGTATTATTAGACAGCACTCTGCTATAAGAGGTGTAAATGTTGTTAGATGGTGTCACCCACGAAGCATTGCAAACCACATAGGGGTTACTTTATCCTGCAGGATCATATGTGTCGGAAAGAATGTCAATGTCACGCTTCATTTTCTGATGAATCACTGGATGTGAAGTCTTCAAACTTGGCGTGCACATTAGCCATGGTTGATAGATGGCTCCTATTGATTTTAGGGTCAAGGTCAAGGTCATGGTGACCTTTACTAGAACAAAAATGGGAGCTTTTGTTTCTAATCATAACTTTTGAAGGACTTCAGACTTGGTTTGCACATTAGCCACGGTCAGAAGATGACTCCTATTGGTTTTGTGGTCAAAGGTCACAATTATAGGCACTCCTGACATGATAATTTAGAGTTTTCCTCTTTATTTTCCTAAATTACCGGTAGTAATTTTTCTATTTTTAGAATGTTCAATCGTATCTAGTCATCATTGATATAACAATCTTTTCTATAGTTTTTGGCCCAATATTTTATCTCATTTCATGACCATTTTGATATCATAGTAAAATGCTATTTTCTGCTATCCTAGCTATTTCATCTTTTGTGGGCAATCCCATCATTTTATTTAAGACTGATTAAAAAAAAAAATAAAGACAGAAAGTTTTTATGCCTGCATGTGTACCCTGCTATTGGCATCTATTGTCATGGACATATATTTACTAACATCTTGAGTCTGAGTATGAGTCACATGACTCAAAACTGCACATTTTATTGTTCAACAGCTGTTACAAGTGCAATAATGATAAAAATGGCTGTATCTTCTAGGTAGACACTAGCAAATATTAATGTATATAAAAGATATTTAGAAACATTTAAAAGTTCACATTTCTGTGTCAAGTCTCAGACTCAGACTCAAGATGGTTTTTTAGTGAATACGGCCCTTGATATTTTCAACCAATGTTTGCACAAACTACATTTAGATGTTCTCTCTGTTACATTGTACGGTAAGTAGAATGATAGTGTGGTTTTATATATCCATATACTGTAGATTGGTTGAAATCTGCAAAGGATTTATTTTCGGTCATATTTGCAAATTTCCCCACGACTGCAAATTAAAAAGTTTGCTGAACAAAGCCTTCAAATCACACATACTGTGTTAAAAGGATCAAGAATCCTTAAGGCAATGTGCAATAGTTAGTTTTATATTCAACTTTTGTAATAAATAGCGCATTTTATTTATTCTTCTGTGTATATGGTATCAGAAACTCTATGAAAAAAACCTATATTAATGACTTAATTTTCCAAATCAGAACATTTCAAGAAAAAATAATCAGTTATCATATCCCAGTTTGACTGGAATTCATTTTTCCCCATGTGTTTAGGTCTGACTTTGTGTTGACAGCTTATTGTTCCCATGTTCTAATGAGACTCTGTTAATTTCCCATTTTCCCCATGTTTTATATTGTTTCGCTGGATACTTCATATGCTCCCTGTGTTTCAATGTGACGCAGAGGGAAATTAAAATGTTTTAGTGTTTCTCAGTGGGAAATATTTATCTGTGTAGAACTCGTAAACCTTCATCACCATTTTTTTATTTTGACTCCATGGATAACACATATTTTTGCCATGTTTTAAAATTACTCCATGGATAACACATATTTTTGCCATGGTTAATATGTTTCCATGGATAACTTATATTTTTGCCATGTTTTAATATGACTCCATGGATAACTCATATTTTCCCCATGTTTTAGTATGACTCCCTGGATAACTGATATTTTCCCTATGTTTTAGTATGCCTCTGTGGATAACTCATATTTTACTAACGTTTTAGTGTGACTACTTGGATAACTCTTATTTTCCCATGTTATAGTGTGACTCGGTGGATATATCATATTTTTTTCACATTTTAGTGTGACTCCGTGGATAACTTTGAGTGGCAGAAGCAGCTACGTTACTACTGGGACACGGAGCTTGATAACTGTGTGGTCAAGATGTCCAACTCCAATTACATCTACGGATATGAATATCTTGGGGCATCTGCCAGGCTGGTCATCACACCTCTCACTGTAGGTTAAAGCCATAAGAAGAATCAATAGATGATAATTGTTAGTTTCAATGTAAGATCCCAATATATTTCACCGAGTGAATACTGAAAGCTAAATTTTCTAAAAAATATTTACTTTTGGTGTTCATGAAGGGAAATTTATTAAAATCTTACACTGAAACAAACAATTGTTCTTTTTATTATATGCCTAACTTGGATATAAATTACATTAAATTGTTATTTTTTTCAATGATATTATGCCAAAAGTGTAACGTCATTTTGGAAATGACCTGGTATTATGTTCCAGCCAGTGATTTATACATGAGAATGGGCTAAAATTTAAAAATATTGATGCTTATCAAAGCTTAAAGCTGTAACTGGTCAGTATCTTAGTATATTATTATATTGTTATAGTAATAACTCAGTATAATGTTAAATACAGAAACATTACCCACATTTTACATTCCATTGTACCAACTTCCCGATGTATAATCCTATATTTGCCATCAGTTTCCCATCACACTTTCTCATATATTTCCCAGGATCGTTGTTACCTGTGCCTGATGGGGGCACTTCAGCTTGACCTGGGAGGAGCCCCTGCTGGACCTGCAGGAACCGGTAAAACAGAAACAACCAAGGATCTCGCCAAGTCCCTCGCTAAACAGTGCGTCGTCTTCAACTGCTCCGATGGTCTCGACTACAAGGTATGTGGGATGGAAGTGATGGTTATTAGAATTTTATTTGAATATTCTACAGACACTTTTCAAAACACATATTGCTAAACATTTTATCACATGGTAAATGATGTGAATACTTCTTTCAAAAATATGTTTTGTGATGAATGAAGTTTTGTGTTGCTGCAGATGATGGGTCGCTTCTTCTCCGGTCTGGCAACCTCGGGTGCTTGGTGTTGCTTTGACGAGTTCAACAGAATTGACATTGAAGTACTCTCTGTGATTGCTCAGCAGCTGATCACCATCAGAAACGCCAAGGCTGCAAAGGTAAACAAAGGACAACTTCCTAAGTTAATAGTTTATACTTAACCTAGAACAGAAAAACCTTTTTGGTTAAGGCACTATGGTCTCTTTGATCTGTTCATCAGGAACCCTAAAGCCACAAAGGTAAACATGCACTTAATTTTTCTGTGTGAATGTTTTACTTAAGGCTATATGTATGTATATGTATATATATATTCTCTAGCCACACACTGAACTGTATTTTATTTGACAAAAAAAAAATGATTTCGTGTATATATGTTTTACGTTTTATGTCATTGAAATTAGGCTGTCCTTGGATAAATTATACTGACATGATATTGTTTGTTATAACACTGATCTCTCAAAATTAATATTAGAGGAAAGCTGACAAATATGGTGTTGAAAAGGTGAATGTAACATGATTTTGTGTAGTCAACATGATAATGTTGTGAAGTCAACATGTTTCTATTGTTAATCAATGAGGTTCGTGGTTGCCATGATCATGTTCTCCTGTCTGTGAAAAGAGTTTATATAGCTCAAATCACTGGCAATAAAACCATCTTCACATTTTTAAAAATGTTCATGTTGTATTCCTGTTGTCTATTGTAGCAATCCTTATTATTTTTAAATATGATGAAAACAAAAAGCTATACATTTTTTGTGTAGTAAGATATGTTCTGTTCTGCTCTTACTTTTTGATAATCAATAACCTTGCAATGATCTAAAGATCTAAATAAAACCTGATTTTAATTTTGAATTCACATATTTTTTAATTTTTAGTGGTTTAGATATGTTACCATGAACTTTCAAATGAAGAAAATAAAAACTAACATATAAGCTTTGCTCATGTGTATATAACTTAAAAATACACAAAAAACAACAAAACAGTTTTAGCTATTTTCAAATTTACAAACATTCCGACTAAGTTTCATGAAGACTAATACGAAAATGTTAAAATCACTGACATTTTTGTGTATATACTTTTCAGCTGCAACGATTCATGTTTGAGGGACGTGAAATAAAACTTGTGATGTCGTGTGCCGCGTTTATCACCATGAACCCAGGTTACGCCGGCAGAACAGAATTGCCGGATAATCTGAAGGCACTGTTCCGCCCTATTTCTATGATGGTGCCAGACTACAGTAAGTTTAGATAATATTGTGCTGTGTTTGTCACCTTGTACCTTGGTGATCCCGGTAGAACAGGACTTCAAGATAATATGAAAACCCTGTTCTTCCCAATGCTATGATTGCTCAAGACAGCATTAAGTTTAAATTATTATGCAGTGTTTATTACCAAGGACTGCAGTAAGTTTTGAATTCACTGCGTTCTAAGCAGACAATCAGAGCCTATAATTACATGCCCTCTTCTTTGTTTATAACCCTACATGACTTAATTGATTCATTTTGGGGAAATTAATCTTTTCCAGCCCTGATTGCTGAAGTGATTCTGTACTCTGAAGGATTTGAGTCTTCAAAAACTCTCGCCCAGAAGATGACACAGATGTACAAGCTGTGCAGTGAGCAGCTGTCACAACAGGTATGAATATTTTGGCAAGACAGAAAATGTACAACATTTGCTATGGCAGCTTTTGAACCAAGTGGTATTACCATAATTATTATCTGTAATGTGCACACATTGACATGTGAAATTTTGAGTTTTCCCTGTTTGAGACATTTCTTTTTATTTGAATGGTAATGGTAATGTTTCAAGATTACAACCAGATCAAAAAGAAGTTCTGATAACCCTCACTTCTTGGATGCATATAACTAAAGAAGTCATGTCATACTCTGTATTTAGCTGATGAGTAAAGATTTAAAATTTAATACAAATGTTTCAGGACCATTATGACTTTGGTATGCGTGCCGTGAAGTCTGTGCTGGTGATGGCGGGAGCGTTGAAACGACAGAATCCAGACAAGAAAGAAGACATTGTGCTCATCAGGGCCCTGAGGGATTCCAACCTTCCCAAGTTCTTGGCTCAGGATGCAATCTTGTTTCAGGTTTGTTTCAGGTTGTTTCTTGCTAGAGAATGTTTTTCAAGTTAAATGCTTGCATAAGCTTATGAACTATACAACCAACTCGTAAGTCAAAACTTGCATTTTGTCAATCAATGAATATAAGAGTTCTGAATAGATTGAAAGACACATTTGCTGACATATAAACAGACACATTACACTACCAGACATATTTATGATAATTAAAAACTTGGTATCAATACATTTGAAATGCTATTATTATATGCTATGTTTGTATTCCAGGCTATCCTTTCTGACTTGTTCCCCGGGGTTCACATCCCTGAACATGACTACGGTATTCTACAAGAGGAGATTGAAAGTATCATCGCGGAAAAGAACTTTGTTGTGTTGCCAACACAGGTGAAAAAGATCATACAGTTCTATGAAACTCTGGAGGTCAGACATGGCGTCATGTTGGTGGGACCGACAGGAGGAGGAAAAACAACAATTTACAAGGTAAGTGCTGGGATATAAACAGAGGGATGATACCAAACTTACAGGGTAATGGCTTCGTATTTCAGGAGTTTGCCTTTGAAATTCTGGTAAAAGTGTTATGTAAAAGTATCATTTAGTCCATATCTCACCAACCTCTCAATGTGTTTAACTTAAAATTACGCTTAATTATTAACAGACCTACTCAAATAAGAAGCGCTAAAGTCAAGTACACTGGCTTAAGGACAAATTTTTTTAATGATTGTTTTAAATACTGACCATTAACAAGGTATTAACAGGCAATTTCAGCATAATTACTGCAAATGTACATGTACATCAGAACTAAAGATTTAATTCACAGCTGAAGAAAAACTAGTGGTGCAAACAGTGACCAATATGTATATCTTCCATCTTCAGATTCTTGCTGAGACCTGTGGCAACCTTCACGAGAAAGGTATCATAAAGCCGTTCTATCAGCCTGTCCACACGTTCATCCTGAACCCGAAGGCGATCACGATGGAAGAGTTATATGGTGGAATCAACAAGCTCACCCTGGAATGGCGTGATGGCCTTATGGGACTGACAGTCAGACACTGTGTACAGGTAGGTCTTCTTATGGTGTTGTTGCAGTGTACAAGTGAACAAGCTTTTTTTTAAATTTTGTATTAATGAATAGAACATAGTACAGGGGAGTAAAACAAAATGAGACTGGAATAGCATCAGGGGCTTATGGGATAGACTGTCAGACATTGTCTACAGGAAGGTGTCGCTGTGGTCTTCAAGTGTTGTAAATTTTCTATAAAGAAAGTAAAATGATAAGCAAATTATACGGGTGGGGATGAAACAGACAGGAATGGCATGCGGGGCATATTAGATTTAGTGTGAGACATAATAAATGAGGAAAATATACAGGGGAGTGAGAAAGTCTCTGACTTGAATGGCATGAGGGGCTTATTAGATCGAGTGTCAGACATACATGTAATTATTGAGCAAAATATACAGGGGAGTGAAATATACTCAGTCTGAAATGGCATGAGGGGGTTATGAGATGATTGCCAGACATTATTAATGAGCATATTATATGGGGGAGTGAAACAGACTGACTGGAATGGCATGAGGGGACTATGGGATTGACTGTCAGAGATTGTCGACAGGTATTTTTATATTATAGAGATATGATGTGTTTCCATATTATAAATATTGCCCTTATTTATTTGAAATCACATACATGTAAGTTTTTAACTTGAAGTTATTAAATAGCTTTTTTGCATAATGTTGCATTGGAATGCTGATTCCCTATTTTTGGGAAAATTCAGATTACTCATACCTTCACTCCTGCTTGCTGATCACAACAAAACTAACTGTGCTCAAGCCTTTAAGCTTGATAGGAAAAATAACGACCCCTTACTCTTTTTGTAAAAGATAAAAAAATATCCTTAATTATTTCTTGATATTATTATTTTGTATCATTTACACCTCTTTACATTTTTGAGCATGTTCACGTGTGTATATGTTGTCAACAATATTAAACCATGTACATACTATTATTTACTATCATGATGGAAATTGTGTTCTTTTTTCTCTGGACAATATATTTTTATTTTTATGTTCATTCTGCTATTATTACCCTGTCCTATTTTTTTCTAATTCACAAAAAAATGGCTTTGGGAAGTTGGATAAATATACTGGAATTAAACCAAAGTTAAAATGTAGCACATGCTATTAAAACAACCATTTTTTTTAATCTGCCCACCCATTTTTATTATTTTTCTTCATCAAATAAGAATTTAAAAATAATTTATTTTGGCCATATATCACATTTTTCGATTACTTGAACTAATGGATATTGATTTTAATGTTGTCAATTTATATTGATTTTGATAGTATCAATTTATATTGATTTTAATGTTGTTAGCAATACAGAGAGGTTTGTACTCCCACAAAATGCTGGTGACAGAATTTAGTAGCAATTGTGTATCCACTTTTGCTCCAACTTTTCATATTTGAAATTATTTTTGAAAAAAACAACACAAGAAAAACATGGGACTACCATATAAGTATTTTTTTTATTTATTTTTGAAAAAAAAACCTTATTCAATTATCTCTGGTTTAACAGTATTTTTTGCTGTATTCTTTTGGGGGGAAAAATAATCACACTTTGTTTTTTTTTGAAAAGTTGGAACAAACCTTGCAATTTTAAAGCAATGCAATGCAGAAAAATATAACCTTAAAATGTTAAAGTAACCGGAGAAACACTCAGGTTGCACGAAAATGTATCTTAAAATTGTTGTTGTCAATTATGCATGCATCACTGAAAGCTTACTGGGATTGGCCTTGATTGTTAGGAAAGGCTCACGGGAAAATTCCAGCAGCCAATAATTGTATAAAACCTTTATAAGTTGTCGGCAGGTTATATTGTTACAAGTTTGCCTATATAAAAATGATTTGATTGGTTAATAGTTATTATTGGATAAATATTGACCTATCAAAAAACATTTTGGCTTACTTTAACCAAACTAAATAATTAACCAGTTTTATACTATTGGCTGCTGGTTTCCATTTGCACAAGTTTGCATGTCCCTTTACTGTATCTCATTAAAAATTGTAAACATACCCTTTCTACTGTTTGCAAATGGAATTATCAGGTTTTGAATGTTTTAAAGTAGTGAATAGTGGGGGCCCTGACCGCACTTAACTCCAATCCATGATTGCTTACTGAGTAATTTAAGTTTTGGGGACATGAAAATATAGACATTTTGGTGTTCCAGTTGACAGCCCACAACGGGCAGAACTGAAAATGGCAATATGGGGCGGTGACATAAAATGGAAATTCAAACCCATTCTGATTTGAGATGTTAAGTGTGACTCATCCAGTCTTGGTGGTATATCATGACCTTCTGGTCAAATTAAGCATACAAGATTTACTACCCTAAACAAAGATTAATAGGAATCTAACAGTCAGTGCAAAATTGCAATTTATTCGTGAATGTGGTTTAACAGCATGATTGGTAGTCATGTTTTGCTTAGTTCTTCTAAACAAAATGCAAACAGTAGTAAAGGCATGTTTGCTGACTGAAAGCTAAGGTACAGAGAATCATCAGAATATTCATGTGAAATAGCTGTTTTATGATTATATTGACAATTTAGTGGTAACAAAAAATGTGTTTGTTTCCGGTTTCCAGACCTACCCTACTTTTTAACACCAGACTGTCACCTGACCATAATTTTGTTTGCCCTTTTGGGATAACTTTCCAATAGTTACCTGCTCAGGAATGATATGAACAGATACGCAGACAAAATGCCGACAATTCTGAGCGCGAAAATGATATTAGGGCACAACTCTCTTCTTAACAAAAGTTAAGGAAATAAAAAAATATCACAGCCTACCCTTTATTTTTTGGCAGTGAAATTGGAAACAAACAATTGTTTTTTGCGGTATTAATTTACATATCTGTAATTTGTATACCTTAGTCTTTGTTTTCACCAATCATAGGTATCATGTATCTTTGCACATATCCTTTCTTGTATATAATGCATGTATATTATTTTAGCAAAATTACTGTACATTTTTTTTTACCTTCCCTCGCTTTTATAATCATACATTTATTTTTATGCATGTGACTTTTATCCAGATTTTTCTTTATACACATATACAATATCTACATGTGTTAATCAGTCATTTAATCTTTTCACAATTTGTTTTTAAAATTCTTTCTGAACATGTGAAGGGTAACAATGTGTTTGAAACAACATTCTACTACTAATATACTGCTTTGTAACAATAATATTCATCAGAATTGTATTATTCTTGAAAATATTGATTGTGTTACAGATTCTAATTCCTCTATACTCACACAATTACAATGGTTATCTATAGCAGCCTTCTGTATAAATAACATGGATAACTATTCCACTGGTTACCTGAAGGCTAAGTTTCACATTTAAATGATTTCAGTGGTTAAAAGTTATAACTGGACATTGAGTTATTACCGGGTACTCACTAATCAACAAATATTTAAGGCTAAATGTAGCTTTGATCAAGCTAAAAAAACAACAGTTTTGTACAATTGGCTGCTGTGAATACCATGATATTGACTTTAATCAAAGACTTAACAGCTCCAAATTAATATTTGAAGATTATCTTTTTTCTATTTTTACAACTGGAATCATTTTTCAGGACACTTCCACGGACCACCAATGGGTGATCTGTGATGGTCCAGTGGATGCTCTGTGGATCGAAAACATGAACACTGTACTGGATGACAACAAGATGTTGTGTCTCGCAAACTCAGAGAGAATCAAGTTTACGCCATACATTCACATGTTGTTCGAGGTTCAGGACTTGGCCGTCGCCTCACCTGCCACTGTTAGCAGGTCAGTGCTACATTTGATTTAGTTCTTTGCAATTTTTCTTCATGAGAATGTTTGAAAAGGTCTTATTACATAATCATACATGTATAGAATTGTATTTAAAAAGACAATTTAAATCCTGGTATTCATATTGATGTTTACCATGATGAAGATTCAATTTCAAGAGTAATTTTTTTCACATTTTTTTTTATCAAATCAAACCTGGGCTTAAGATAATTCTTATCCATAGCCTTACACGTGCCTCATTGATTACATTCAGCAAGTTTTTTTACTGTCCAATCAAAACACTTGGATTATGATCTTAAAATTAATTAAATCTTAGTTTGATCCTAATCTAAGGAGTAAAATCTGAGTGCCTTTACATTAACATAAAATAGTTTCACTTTGACCTTTTTAAGGATAATAATAAGTATGATATTAATATGGCCCCTAAGGCTAAACTTGTTTTAAAGTTATGTTTTACTTGCAGGTGTGGTATGGTGTACGTAGATGCAGATGAACTCAAGTGGATGCCGTTTGTGAAGACCTGGATCCACCAGTTTGAGTCGAAACTCAAGGAAGAAGTTCGCACCTACATTCTCGATCTTTTTGAGAAATACGTTGAAAATGGTCTAAGATTTGTGAGCAAGAAATGTACACAGATAATGAACCAGGTTAGTTGGAAAATTACCGTTTTGTTTGTTTGGCAAATAAAAAAAAATCATAAAGATTTACAAAGCATAATGCCTACATTTAATCCAAAAGCTATGTGCAGTTGTTTGTCATGGGTTATCAATCCACTGGTTTAACTCAAGTTTTTAATATTTATATCTGGTTGATTCGACTACATGTCAATTACATCACTATTGCATCAACGGCTTAGACAATTCTTAATTTTCTACTCCAAGGTGGACATCGCCAAAGTCACGATGCTGTGCAAATTGTTGGAGTCCCTTCTGTTCGTGCGAGGTGGTCCCGACTTCTCGATGGATCCAAACAAGCTCAACATCATTATCTGCACCACGTTTGTCTTCTGTTACCTGTGGAGTATTGGTGGCAACATCGTAGAGGCAAACTGGGACCAGTTCGACTCTTTCATGCGCGGCATGTTTGAAGACAATGGTGACGCTAAGGTATGATTTCTTGTATTTTAACATTTGTTGGTATTTAAGTCCATATTTCTAAATGAGAATTGCATATAATATTTACAAAATATTTGTCATTTCTTCATATAATATTCTAGCACTTTTGCACCTATCAATCTTTTGCCCAATTGCTGATGTGAGGGGAGGGGGTTATATAGGGGACATTGGGTGATTCCTGACATGAGAGCTTTTGACAGGCCCGGTACCGCCAACCAAGAAATAGGCACAGCTGGTTAAACTTATTTTCAATGTACTGGACTTCTATGTCAAGTTGCCTTCTTGATATGCCTTGCAGGGCTGCTTTGCTGACTTTCAAAGTAAATTGTTTGGATATATGGGAAATATATTTCCAGAATCTGTAATGCTAACTGGACTACTTTTTTCTAGCTGCCAGTTGGCGGTGATCTGTGGAGCTGCTTCGTTGACTTTGAGACCAAGCGTATGGATATGTGGGAGAAAATAGTCCCAGCATTCAAATACAACAAGGAAGTTCCATTCTTTGAGATGCTGGTCCCCACTGTGGACACAGTGAGGTTTGGTTACCTGCTGGAGAAGCTGCTGGCTGTAAGGTATCCCGTGCTCTACACTGGCGAGACTGGTGTAGGAAAGGTAGGGAAAAACTTGATGTCAGTGATAGTAATAATAATAAAATAGTATAAACAATCATAAACGCTCTACAATTACTAGCTCTTTGCTTTTTTGATGAATTGAATATTTTTAAAACAGTCTGTCAACTACTGGGACTATCTCAAAATCATGTATTTTTTCAGTCCGTGATTGCAAGGGGTCTTCTCAACAACATTTCTGAAAAGGCTAGCTATGTCCCATATTTCATCAACTTCTCGGCGCAGACTTCCAGCAAGAGAACACAGGAGATGATTGAGAGCAAGCTGGAAAAGAAAAGGAAGACAGTGCTTGGTAAATTACCATTTTTAAAACTCTTTGTAGTATTTCTTATTTTATTATTTTTATGATATTCCTATAATAATGAAGAATGATTTTTTTCAGCCCAAAAGCATTTCCTATTGGGTTTCTATAAAAGCTTTAAATTTCTGTCATCCTTTTCTAGTATCACCATACAAAGAGCTAAGCGTACAATATGATTTATTACCTCAGTACTAATTTTGTGACCTCTGTTTATGCGGACTTGAATTTAGGTGCTTCTCAGAGAAGAGAGTGATGCAATTCATTGTCAACTTTAACCTTTTGGAACTTACTTTATTTTCATTTTATACAGGCGCCCCTCGTGATAAGAGAGTGATATTCTTTATTGATGACTTGAACATGCCCAAACTGGACAGATACGGCTCCCAGCCCCCGATTGAACTGCTGCGACAGTACCAGGACTTTGGTGGCTTCTATGACAGAGAGGTGCTCTTCTGGAGGGAGATTCATGTAAGTCTCAGGGATCTTCTCAAAGTTATCATGCCTTTGTTATCTGTATTTAGTGACTCTCAAAATTATGGTGCGTACCTTCTTTTTTTTAAACATACAAGTTTAATGGATTTTAAAAGTTATTTTAATATTGTAAACTGGCATGTGTTGGGGTTTTCTTAACCAAAATCAAGACAAACCTGATTCAAATATAAATTAACATTTATGTTCACAATTTTTTGGGTGCTAAACCTAGATCTGGAAGATTTGGAACTAAATGTTATGCCATCTTAAAGATTAAAAGTTGAAAGAAAATAATCTGTTTTACTTCATTTCAGGATGTAACCCTTGCTGCAGCTTGTGCTCCCCCGGGCGGTGGTAGAAATAACGTTACCCCGCGATTTATCCGACACTTCGCCATGCTGACGATCCCATCTCCGTCAGAACACAGCTTGAAACATATGTTCAGTGTAAGTTTTTTTTTATCTTGTTATTATAGTAAGGTTATGTTAATTTTTATGTCAAGCCATTCTTAAAAAATGTTTGTTTGCAGTGAACTGACTTATCAAAAATGCCCCTCTTGAAGAACTTTATTGACCTGTGATCAAACGAAAAAAATGGTTTACCAATATGCTGTTATATATTTTAATGTTAAGTTATCACACAGTCTCAAAACAACAATTCTGTCCTTACTGCTCACTATAGAAAAATCTGGTTTAGGCCACTGAAAAAAAAAACATGTACATGTATTTAGCATGGCCTTTACTGTCTTCCATCAAGGTTTTATGTTCTGACTGGTAGCTCTTGGTCTATATTTATTTCATTAAATAATTTCGGTTATAACTTTAATGGAAATAAATACTTAAATAACACATTGCAGTGAATAGCTGTGATTTGAAATATAAATATTTTCCCATCAATTTTTTTGTGGAAAAAGTGATAGATTCAAGATGATTTTTCTTTATTACTATGTACTTTTTTTCAGCAAATTCTGGCCGGTTTCTTGATGGATTTCCCGACCTCGGTGCGTCAGTGTGTGGAGCCGATTGTAACCGCCGCTGTGGAGATATACGGGAGAATGAGCACAGATCTTCTCCCCACCCCGGCCAAGTCCCACTACGTGTTTAACCTCCGCGATTTGTCAAAGTGTATTCAGGGTAGGTGATTTTAATGATTATTTCACCGGCTAATCATGGCAGACACAGTGATAACCGGTACTTTTTCCAGCATCATTGTTGTGTTTGGCATTGTATGTTCAGGGGTGAGAAAATATGCGGATTCGCAGATTTATTGGATTTTTTGTCTCTTATAGGCAAAATTTAACAAAAAACTTTTAAATTATAACAATTGTCAAATTTGGAAAGCTTATGTTTAATAAATTATGTTTTAAAAGACTATTTTTTTAATATCCTCTATGTATTTGGGTTTTCCAAGGTCAGCTTACATAAGATATATTTGGCACTGCAGGTGTGCTACAAGCTGACACAGGTGTTATCCGTGACAACAAACAAATGTTCCGACTGTTCTGTCACGAGGCCATGCGTGTGTTCCACGATCGTCTCATCAATAAAGAAGACAAGGGATTCTTTAACACTATCTTGTCAGAAATGGCGGGAAAACACTTCTCTGAGGTATGCTGGATAATTAATTTATTATGAAACTTACATCAGGCCATCCTTAAAAAATGGGTTTTTTTATGGCAGTGCTAAACCAGTTTCTTCTTGGTGCGTCAGGAATTTTTTTAGACTACATACAAGAGAACAGCACACAGCAAAATTTTCTCACTCCAGAGGTCAATAAATATTCAGTCAGGGTACTTCAAAAACATTATTACAAATGTATTTAAGAATGGCCTTATTTATTTTGTCAGTTAAATAATATGTTTCATGCAGAGATTGGTTTTGTCGAATAGTTAACACACTAATCAAGTTTTGATTCAAGTGACCCTGACACTGTTATATGTTTCCATTAATTGGCATTAATATTACTGACAAGTTTTAAGTTTTTGTTAACTTTTAATAAACTTACAAGTGAAGTGATGATTAAAATATTGAATGAAATTTGCTTTGTATTTATTTAGTTGAGGGTACTCTATTATTATTTAACATCCAACTCAAGGCTCATAGATATCTTAATTTTTTTCAGTGCATTGAATATGCAAAAAAATGCAAAAAGAATGCAATAACAATGATTTTTTTTCTGAGTCTGTGACTGCTCATAACAGCAACATGCACTGGTTACTTTATAATCCAGACTCATTGGCTTTTTATGTTATTTGAGTGATGAAAATTAGCAGAATATAATACAAAAAGTAAAAGAGGGGCATTTAAGAAAAATATCCAATTCATGTTCTGGATTTGATGAATTGCAAGGCAGATTTCATTCAGTTTGCTTGTAATACTTAATACAAATGTTGCCAGAGACAATACGCAAATGTGAATAAAGGCACAAAACTTGGCCATGTAAGAGTTATGGTTCCTTTTTTGACTGATAACAAAATAATAGTCGAACGTTGGCTTTTGCTCTTCAGCGCTCTAGTGATATAAATATTGTCTTTTATATTGTATTCAATATGTGCTTCATATTTATTTTATGCTTTAATATTTGTTATGTTTTTCGTTTTTTTACCCAGAGGGTAAGAATTAGCATAGTGTGTTTACACAGTTTTCAAACAGCAATAAAATAGAGCCTTAGAGGTTTGGTTCCCATGTTATTTCTTAAAATGGAGAAAGTATGTCTGTGTATTTGATGAAATGTTACATTAAAACTGTCATTATTGGAATAAAATTGTTCCTGTTTAGTTTAATACAAATGGTACTCAAATTCAATGCAATAATGAAAACAAACAGTTTTGTTTTGATAAATTACTTCTGAAATGCAGGATATTTTTAACAAATATTCCTTTTTTCATCCCTAGAAATAGGCAGACATGTTTTTACCATAGAAATCCTATTCTATGTAGAAAAATATTATTCCTTGATTTTATATCCTTGGTAGTGGGTATCCATTATATTCATGACATGTATACCTTCATTTAATACCATGGGCAAATTGTCTGAAGAAATCTCCTTCTCATGAATGATTATGAGATGATATATCCTCACATTTGATTGGACGCCTGAGGCACACCATACACCTCAGCCAATAGGGAAATGGCAGAGAAGATGCAGTTTAATATAAATATTCATGAATTAAAAACATTTGCTAGCCTATTTTCCCATGGTATATGGTGTAGAATAATTGGCATAGTATATAGACACACTCAGGGGTGTAGTTAGACCTGTTGGGTTAAGGTGACACCTGCTTGGGCTCCAGTGACTTCCTCTGCTTCCAGGAATATCTTTACTACAGAATTTCCAAAGAAGTAGTTTTAGCTCATCTAATAATTATGGGAAAAACTACAGAAACAAGCTCAGTAGCAAAAGTTTAAACATAAACCCGGTTTAATGGCACTGGGTAAATGCCAAAGACATTGAACATAAAACAAAAGGCTGCAAATATTTTTTTTATTGGCAAATCTCTTAATGTTTTAAGAAATAAGGATGTCTCCAAGAGGAGTGCCGCAATTATGTATGATCATGGAACAGTAAAAACTATATAGACACTGTTTTCAGTAGTTTTAGAAGTTAATTTCAGTTTGATTTGCCTTTAAAGCAACTGTTCTGGTTTTGGTATTTTGGTTAAACTTGTTCATATTCAGAAAAAAAATGCATTGCCATCAAATTGAATTCAATATTATGAATGATATACTTTTTTGACAGACTTATATAAACCTTATGATAAAACTCTGAAAATTTCCTCAAATCCATTTATCCTTTTATAGTAATCTTCATCTAGACATTAGCTAATGTATAATGCTTTTAAATGATGCAAGCAGACTAGCTTTGTAGAATATGTTTTTACTTTCAATGTATTTCAATTATAGAAGAAGTACAACTCAATCATACAATTTGAGATTATAATGGCATTAGTCATTAGTTATAAGCATGTTCTTTGAACATACAATTTCAAGAAAGCAATTGGCCATGTACCACTTTGAAGTTGTTATTTCATGTTATTAGAAAATATAATTTTAGATTTTACTCACTTCTTCGTGCTTTGTTGGCTGCACTATTTTCAAAAGAAAGATTAAAACACATTCTAGCATACTATGATAAAGAGTTATGTATATTAGTAATAGCTTGATTTTAATATAAGACAAGCACTACAAATATATTTTAAAGAATCATGCAAAATTTACTATAAGAACCAAAGAAAGTCTATGCTAAAACAACTTTAGACTGAAAACAAATATATAAAAAATGTGCCATTGATTATTTACAGGACATAACACCAGAGTCATTTACAACTCATCCGATTCTGTTTGGGGACTTTATAAAGATGGGAACAGAACGCCAGGACAGACTTTATGAGGAGCTGGCTGATCATAAAAAACTTGCCAGTGTGTTGCAAGATGTAAGTAGATAACAATGGTTCTGTCTAAGATGGATTTAAATCCATATAAAAGTTAAAACTTTCTTGCCCAAAGCCTACAAAACAAGATTAAGCCTATTGCTTGATATCAAAATAAACTTGAGCAGATATTTAAAATTTGAAAAATAAATAAAATTAATAAATAAATTATAAAGTCAGTTTAAAAACATGAATATTGTCCGTCAGTTAATATTTTCACTGTATGTCTTTGCACATGGAAATATTTTAGATAAGATACCTGGTACCTACTTAATTGAACAATAGGATGTTGTTGTTTTTTAAATAAACTTTATTTAGAGAAAAACAAGATGATATAGCTTTATTGTCCTTTTATTTAGTGTGTGAAAAGCATGTTTTTTGAGTCATCAGAGGTATATCTAGATGTCGTAAGAAGAGTCACATGCATGTCTGTTATAGGATTCATTTTCTTTCGAAGGAAATACACAATTTAAAAAAAATCCATGTCTGAAGTTGCACTTGATTTTGTCACACCATGCTTCAGTATAATTATATTAGATTTTCTGTTGTTTTGTGTTTTACTGAGTATAGACATAGCAAGTCTGTATCACTGACTGGATTTAAAATCAAATATTAATTCAAAATAATAGGGGCACATTTTGTTGTTCAAAAGGAACCATTTAAACTCAGCCAATTTAATTCCTTAAATGTTATGTGTAAGAGTTCATCTTTGAAGTTTTCTTATCCAAAAAAGTCACATGAACAGGTTCAAGTCCAAAGATCTCATGCACGGTATATTAATAATGCTTGAAACTTATCAGGAGCATTTTCTAATCAAAATGGGGGCACATAAACTTTACAGTACCTAGATGACTTCAACATGCAGTCATCGAAGGAAATGAAGCTGGTGTTCTTCATGGATGCAATGGAGCATGTCTCGAGAATTGCCAGGATGATTCGGCAGGAAAGAGGCAATGCCCTGTTGGTGGGAGTTGGTGGAACCGGCAAACAGTCACTGACTCGGTAATTTAGTGATATAAGATTGATATTGTACAGTATATTCAAAATATATCAATATCTATGACACCCATGGTAGTATTGACAGAATTAACACACAATCTCTAAGTAGGTAATGACCATCCTTGGTTGTGTATGGAGGTAAATCTCTGTCTCAACAGTAAATAATTATATTCTTTACTTCATCCTTTATTATATTATATTATTATATATCTGACCATATATTTGCAGGTTATCCATTTTACGACCTGGCTACTGAGAAAGTAATACAAATGAATGTTAATTATGCAAAATAAATGTACAGGGGCAAGCCTAGTAGTCTTATTATTAATCATTATCCTGTAAACAAAGTTAAACTCTCACTTCCAAGACAGCTATGTAAATGTTTTGTTTTTTCTCATTGTATTAATTGCCTATTTTTTTTTCAGTTTAAGTGCCCACATCTGTGGCTACCAATGTTTCCAGATTGAATTGAGCAGAGGTTACGACTACGCCGCTTTTCATGATGACTTGAAGAAACTGTACAACCTTGCAGGAGTGAAGAACCAACATACAGTTTTCCTATTTACTGACACACAGGTGAGCACATGAAGTTTTGTATTTCAAACATGCACTTAAATGTGGGAAAATTACACATTTTTCAAAGCTGATGATACATTTATTTTCATAATTCCATCGGAATTTATGTCATTGATCTCAAAATATTTCTTAAAATATTTCTCCCAAAAATCATCCTATTTTGGCTAAAAAAAGGAGAATAAATATTATTTTGATATATTTTTTTGTAATGGAAATGAATGCGACTGTTGCTGAGAAACTAAACATTATTTTTTGGGAACTTAGATGCTTATCAACTCTGTTTTCACTGCAAATTAAAAAAATAACTGCCATCCTTTTCTATCTCCTTTCAGATTGTAGTTGAAGAGTTTTTAGAAGATATAAATAACGTCCTAAACTCTGGTGAAGTGCCTAACTTGTTTGAGCCAGATGAATATGAGCAGCTGATTATCGGTTGTCGTCCAGGCGCAAAGGAAGCTGGAATCCCTGAAGGCAACAGGGACCTTATATTTGACTTCTGTATTAACAGAGTCAGGTAAGAAAATGGGATTTTTTCAATTTTATATGCTCAATATTTGCCTTCTTGTACATAAAGGAGGGTGTTGGGATTATTTTTAGACTAGGCTTGCATCTTTATACAAACTAGTAATAACAGACTATTAAGTTTATGGATATGTAGATACATCATTCATGTTATGTAATGATGATTTTTAAATTGTTCACATAATTATAGTTTTTCTCAGATTTTTAATGAATGCTCAGGGCATCTCCAACACTGTTATTATTAACAGAGTGAAATAGCTAGAAATTAAGAAAATTAAGATTAAATCCCTTGATACTATGTTAAGTAAACAGGGAAATGAACAAAACTGAAACCAATGATTTCAATTCCATTAATATGAACTATATCAAGCAAGCAACAGTTATAATCATATTTTGGGAGGATAACTGTGTACTATATGTTGCCAATGTGGTATTATTTCCCATTTCAGGAACAACTTACACATTGTCCTGTGTATGTCACCAGTTGGAAGTGCGTTCCGTACCCGCTGTCGAATGTTCCCGTCCCTGGTTAACTGCTGTACTATTGACTGGTTTACGGAGTGGCCTCGGGAAGCTTTACTCAGCGTATCCAAGACATTCTTTGAGGGCGTGCAGATTGGAACTGATGAAGTCAAGGTGAAAAAACTTACTGAAAATTTCATTTACCATATGACTGTGATTTAAAAGTAAATAGTTGTCTTGCTTCTTTCCAAACATAAAAGTGTTGTCATAGCTTTCATTTAAAGTGAAGGCAACAGTAACATAGTAATAAACACTTATTTTGCACTCAGCTCAAAGAACTTTTTCTTATACTTTGACCTGTATTATTTCTAGGAGAGCTTGTCGGAGATGTGTGTTGAAATCCACATGAGTGTGACAGAGATGGCCGACCGTTTCTTCAATGAGCTGAAGAGGAAGTACTACACCACTCCAACCAGTTATTTGGAACTGATCAACCTGTACTTGTCCATGCTGAATGAGAAAACCAAGTATGTATTAAATATCATTAATTTTAAGCACTGAATGCAATTTTTTTATAATATGACAAATTTTATAAATTTTCACTGTTCTAATGATTAGTTAAGAACTAACTATATTTGTTACACTGAACTGACTTCTTGCAAAATTTGAGACTGCATGAAAAATGTCTTCCCTAGATTTTTTGTATGAAAATAGTTCCCACTTAAACAACCACTTTACAGTTGTATTTCTTATCCAGGCAACTCAAGAGTGCAAAAGATCGAGTCCACAATGGTTTGATTAAACTGCTTGAAACAAATGAACTTGTCGATAAAATGAAGAAAGAGTTAGTGGCCCTTGAGCCAGAACTGAAGAAGAGGTCGGAGGACACAAACACTCTTATGGAGAAATTGGTCATTGACCAGGAAAAAGCTGATCAGGTAATAACACAACTCAACTCAACTCAACTCAACTCAGAATAAAGGCATGATGTAAGACTGGTTGCGTAGCTCACTGATTTAAAAGATGCATACATGGAATAGAATATATTGGTAATTCAATTTGACTGAATTTTTCACTTCAAACTTGAGATAAAGTAAGCTCATTAGACCACCAAACTTGGTAGCAATGTTCATATGGTCCCTTTAGCAGGTGACACATGTGTATGTGTGACACATTTCTAGTTTCAAATGCCAAGCTTGAACTATTGTAGGTACGTAAAGTTGTAATGGAGGACGAGGCTGTTGCCAAGGTCAAGGCCGAGGAGACGCAGGCGATTGCTGACGACGCACAACGTGACCTTGACGAGGCAATTCCTGTACTGGAGGCTGCTATTAAGGGTTCGTATTCGATGATGACAGCAGTTTCATTTGTAACACAAATAAAGAAATTTATCTAGGCATTTGAACATCCTATTTTGGATTGTGTATATATGTATGGTCTTTGTTTATTTCCAGCTCTGGATTCCCTCGATAAGAGCGACATTGCTGAGATCAAGGTATTCAGCAAGCCCCCTGAACTTGTGCAGACGGTCATGGAGGCTGTGTGCATTCTCCTCGGACAGAAGTACGACTCTTGTTATTAGTTTGTCTGTGTTTTGAAGAAATCTGAGTTAATGATATTATATTAACATTCGCCTAGTCCCTTGTATAGATAAACCTTGACTTTCATATTGTATAACAGGCAATGAGTTATGACGTCATTGTTTCAATATTTCTATAATGGGCTCCGATTGGATAAGCGTGATGTCATTTAACCAAAATGTAAATTTAATTATTGATCACACTTTTCCTTGGATTTATGTTGTATGAACGCAGAAGTTCAAGCAAGCATACTACCAAGAAGGGCTAGTGCACTTCATGGAATTTGCTCGCGTGCCGTACTGTGAAGTTTTCTTGGCCTAAATGATATATAATTCCCGCACTCTCTCCTCAATTTTAAAAACTTCTAGTTAATTTTTCTTGCTCAGTTAAACTACAATCACACAGTCCCTCCTTAATTTTAAGAAACTAATCATTTCCTTTTTTTACCATATTCAGGACTGACTGGGCTGCTGCAAAGGCCATGTTGGGAGATAGCAACTTCCTCAAGAAACTCATGGAATACGATAAAGACAACATCAATGAAGGAATTCTGAAAAAGCTAAAAAAATACATTGATAATCCAAAATTCATTCCTGAAGAGGTCGCTAAAGTATCGAGGGTAAGTCATTCAAAATTTATATTTTCTTTGTAAATAAAAAATGGTTATTTTAAAGGCAAACTGCAAGATAAGCTACAATTTTCTTATCACTTTTTTGAGTCCCTATGAGTTCTTTGCCAATGCATAAATGTGAGCAATAAGTTGTATTCAAAATAATTTCAACAATAAAGAAATGTTATTTCTTAGCTTGAAGGAACTGATTGTAACTTGTTAAGACTAATTTAAGGCTTTAAAAATAATAATTATGTCTTTCATGGTTGGGTATGTTGTGTTGTTTCTCCTCCAGGCGTGTAGATCAATGTGTATGTGGGTGAGGGCCATGGAGACGTATGCCCATGTCTTTAGGACTGTTGAGCCCAAACGACAAAAGTAAGTTCAATGGAGATCAGGCGGACCTTTGATTAATGAAAATTACCAACTGTCCTTACATTCTTTATTAGCCTAATGATTATAAGAAAACTCTGTTTCAATATATATGGTAGCAATAACTCTGATGAAACAAAGTCTTTAATTTTGATTTATAGGATGTTTTTTTCAAGAAGACTTTAAAACTGTTCCAAATAATAAGTTGAAAAATATCACTCTATCAAAATGAGTAAATGCTTCTCTTTAACAGGTTGGCCAAAGCACAATCTGAACTTGATGTTGTCATGACGCTGTTGCGTGAGAAACAAGCTAAGCTTGCAGAAGTTGAGGCCAAAATTGCAGAACTTCAAAAAACATATGATGACTCTATAGCTGAGAAACAGAAACTAGAGAGAAATATCGCTCAAACTGCAGCACGATTGAAGCGTGCCGCTAAACTGACAACAGCTTTGGGTGATGAACAAGTCCGTTGGAGCGAAACTGTTGAAGTAAGTGCACATTGATTTTGAAATTGTATTTTTGATATGAGAAAAAATACAGTTATAATCAAACTAAGTTAATGTATTATAATAGTTGCCTATTTTTGCTAACTTGTGAAACAAATAAACACAATAACATTTATTTTTACTTTTTTTAAATGAATAATTAAAGTCATGATAAAATGCTCAATTATTCAGGAATGAAATATCATAAATAACAGCTAAACCAGTAACAGGATTGCAGATAGACTTCAATAATTATGCACACATAGCTTCATCACAGGATTTTGGACAAAAGTAGGCAGCATGGAATTACAAAACAGAATTTCAGGCTTGCACTTAGGTAGAATTAATCTGTAAAAATATGCTAATTTTTGCTAGGAAATCAACTTTGGGTGAAATATCCATTAATGCAACACACATGTCTGAGATATCCTAGAACAATTTTTATACTTTACTTTGTATAGCATGGTAAATTGTATCAAATAAATATATTGAAACAATAATATTTCTCTTTTCTTCAGAATTTCAACATTCAGATCGGTAATGTTGTTGGTGATGTCTTTGTGTCAGCTGCGTGTGTTGCATACTATGGGGCATTCACAAGTGTGTATAGACAGGAGCTGGTCGCAGAATGGACAGGTCGATGCAAAGAATTGAACATTCCAGTTACTACAGGTAAGTTGGACAGCGGTTTTACCTCAATTATTCAAAAGTTTCACCTACATTGTCATATCAAAATCCACAACTTTTTCGCACTGTTATGCCAGTAGCTTTACACAAGCAGTACCCCATGACACAGTATTTTCAAAAATATCAAAAACGTCATAGGGAATGAAACAAGTCATGGAAGCCACGACTAACATATACCCTAAGATTTTTACATATACTTGCATACTCCAATGCCCACAGTGAGTATGACTTTATGTGGTAAGCATGGAAATTCATCAGTGAATAGTTATTGTTCTAGTTTTGAAAAAAAAACAAAAAAACATGTATGTCCTTCTTTGCAGGCATGACGGTAATAAATGTTTTGGCTGACAACTTTGAGATCCGCCAGTGGAACACAGATGGATTGCCTAAGGATCTTGTTTCTACTGAGAACGCTATCCTCGTAACCCGCGGAAGGCGTTGGCCACTTATGATCGACCCTCAGGAACAGGTATGGCAAAGGACAATCATCAACGTCACATTTCAAAAGTTAATTAAAAATAGATTAAAGCTCGAAGTCACAATTTTTTTCTTGCGATAAACTTTGGGTATACTTGTATTGAAAAAAGTAAGCAGCACTTATCATTTACTTTCTATTTCAGGCTAATCGTTGGGTCAGGAACATGGAGGGCAAGAATGGATTGAAAATCATAAAACTGACAGATGGGAATTTCCTGAGAACACTGGAGAATTGTATCCGTATCGGCATGCCTGTCCTTTGTGAAGATATTGCAGAAACTCTAGATCCAGCCCTGGAGCCTGTATTGCTAAAACAGACCTTTATGTCAGTAAGTAATATTTGCCCTGATGTATGCATATGTAGAATACAGCATCTTTATGCATATGCCCATCCTGTGTGAATATATATCAGGGAAACTCTGGATCCAGCCCTGGAGCCTGTATAGCTAGAACAGACATTTATGTCAGTAAGTAATATTGGCCCTGGTGTATGTATCTGAAAAATACTGGACGAGATTATTTGCAAATATAGTTACGTCTTTGTTCTTCTAGTAAGGTCATCTACATGATCTTTGTGATAGAAATAGTAACATTGATAACAACTTCGCAGTTCTGCTTCACCATAAACATGTTGATTTTTAACTCTAGTCAATTCTTTCTGTTGTACATTTCCTTTTAACATTATGTGGTCTCCTGCTTATACATTTCAGCAAAAAATATTATAGATCAATGTGACATCAAAACGCCCTTAATTATTTAGTTTAAATTATTCACTCAATTTTAACTTTTCCTTTGCCTTTAGTATGGTGCTCTGCTAATCTGACTGATAGACAGTGATATTTACTATGGTTGCAACTCAACTTTTGGCATGCCTACTAGAGTATAACTTATTCATTTAATAGTATATTTTCTCTCACCATAGGGTGGTCGTCTGCTTATCCGACTGGGCGACAGTGACATTGACTATGATCGCAACTTCAAGTTCTACATGACAACCAAGATGTCCAACCCTCACTATCTACCCGAGGTCTGCATTAAAGTCACCATCATCAACTTCACTGTCACAAAATCTGGTCTGGAAGATCAGCTTCTGGGGTAATTAGATATAGATTAGAATTCTTTATGTTTTAGAAATGTATCAATATCAACTTATTTAATCACATAATTATCATCAAAGTTATTAAATGTTTATTCAATGTTTGATCAAGATTAAAAGAAAAGAAAAAAATCTACAGCAAAAGATATAATTGAGTACAACTCAATTTTAAACACTTATAAAGTTTTTCTTTGAAATATTGACAAAAGGTTTTTACCAAAACATTCTATGAGAACTCTTAACTCTTTTGTTCGACCATTTACTTATAATTTACTTAGGCTTTATTATAAGTTGTATATTATCCATTCCAGTGAAGTTGTAAGCCTGGAACGACCAGAGCTAGAAGAACAGAGAAACCAGCTGATCATGAAGATCAACGCTGACAAGAATCAGCTGAAGGCCATTGAGGACAGGATTCTCAAGCTCCTGTTCGAGTCGGAGGGAAATATTCTGGATAATGAGGAGCTTATTAACACACTGAATGATTCTAAGGTATAAACTACATTGTGGTGATTAAATATATAAGTTATTTTTTAAAAGATTTAGGTTATTTTTGACATCATACAATTAAAAAGTCAAAATTAATTTAATTTTCGATGAATTGTTTGAACAACATCTAACAAGAGTGTTAGAATTGTCTTTACTTGAAAAGAAAAGTTCTTGAAAAATGCTTACTTGAGAATGACATAAAATTGGTGTTTGGTGTTTGTATCCAGAAATATGCTAGAAATTTTTTCAAGAGCCACACTTTTACTTAATATGTGATATTAAGCATCTTTCAGATGAGAGGGAAGCAACTTGAGAAAAAAATTAGAACTTGCTCAAACACTGTAACCCTTAACAATTAATACCTGTTCTCTAGGTGACATCAGGCCACATCAAACAGCGTCTAGCCGAGGCTGAGTTGACTGAAGAAAAGATTAGTGCTGCCCGTGAGAAATACCGTGTTGTTGCCACGCGAGGCTCGGTGATGTACTTTGTGGTGGCAGATATGGGTGGGGTCGATCCTATGTACCAGTTCTCACTCAAGTACTTCAAAGCGGTGTGTATTATAAAGCATTATATTATGACTTAAAGTTGTTTTTCTTTTGGACAGGACTGGACAGGCCTCACAGTCAACATTGCTTCCCCTGATAAACAACAAGTCTGTACCTAGATAATGTTGTTAAAGTATTATAATATTTTTCTTAACATATTTATATAAAGAACCTGAGCTGGCCATCTGCTCTTTACCAAAAGAGTTGTAAGTTACTGTATGGACAACGTAGCTGTGTGTAATTTTTACTATTCATTAATTTTTAGCTGTCCTGTCTTTCATAAAGCAAAATGTCAGGGCATTTGATAGCCTTAGTGTTTGTCAGCATCATCTAAATGTATGACCACAACTGAAAAAGATAATACACAAAATTAAACTTAAAATAGTAAGGCCCATACCCCTGACTAGAATAATTGTTGAGTTGTTCCAATTCTTTTGACTAAAAAAAACAACAGAAGAGCATTGCGTTCGCTCTGCTGTGGTCGTGTTTTACAGATACAGAGAGTGAATGTTGTGCGATTTCTTGAAGTAAATTCAAGATTCTTACGTAGGATCTATATCATTTTCCAGCTCTTCAACATGACAATAGAAAACAGTGAGAAATCTAGCGATTTACCAACACGATTGGAAATTTGTCTGAGAGAGACAACACTGTCTATCTACAAAAATGTTGCCAGGTTTGTTGAAAAAAAAATACTGTTTTTATCTTAAAATTATGACACTGGAAATTTAAGATGTTATCTCAATATTAAGCCACAAAATTAAACCACTTTGAAAAATTAACGATTGTATAATGAAATATGACCACAATAAAAATTGATGGTTGTACTTTGGTGGCCTGTTTGATAAACGCAAGCTGATATTATTATCCATGCTGTTTGTGGAAATTATGGGAGGATGGTGTTTACAAAACTAATTGATAAAAAGATAAATAAAGCTCCCAGGGAAACTTGTGATTGCACACTAATCATCTAATGTCATTGTTTTTCTCTTCAGAGGCCTGTTTGAAAAAGACAAGCTTGTATTCTCATTCATGTTGTGTGTGGAGATTATGAGAAATGCAGAGGAGATCTCAGTTCCTGAATGGAACTTCTTCCTGCGTGGGGCAGCAGGTAACATTCTATTCATGGTTCATCTGTTTTTACAAGATACCAGATACAAGAATCTTTATTTAAAGTTGGGTATCAGCTAACAAAGGACTTCAGCTCAATGAGCTATTTTCCGACAAAAGTATTGTCATACTCTTAGTGTTCGTCAAACCAATTTTGCTGGGGGAAAAATAGTGGTTATTCTTTAGATATAAGCAAAATATTTTATGATATTTTTATTTGCTCTTTTAAATTGGAATCAGTTGTATGTTGCTTCAAAAATAGATGATATATGCAAGTGATCATTTAATATGGTTTTCATCACACAAGTTATCTAAAATTGATAAAAAATAGCTATGGCTAGTTTTTAACAATAAAAGTAAACTAGTTAAATTAATTTCATACCAAATAACCATCTGTGCTATTTGTAAATGTGACATTAATATCATAAATACTGTTTTGATAATGAATAACATTAAACACTTAGATAATGCAATGCACAATTTACGATGCTATTAATTTATGGTATCACATGTAAAGTGATAAATTTAACCAAGTTATATATAAAAGATAAAAAAATGTTTATTTCACGATGGCAACATAATTTGTGATATAAATGTTGTTATCTTTAAACATACTAAAATGTATTTTTAATTATTTTATAATAGTAACGGGTGCTAAAGGTCAAATAAGTTATATATTGTTGAATGTTTTTGTTGTTCTGTTAAGAGATGTTCACTGTGTAAAATTTGAGTTGAGTATTTGTATGAGGTTGTTATTATTGTACCATGTGGTTTTGTAGTTGAGTTGTTCCAGTTCTTGTTGTACTTAAAATGTCTTAAAAATCAGAATTTCGTCCACTATCCGAAATTTCTTTTAAATCTTATGGAATGTACCAAAAAACTTAAAAGCCTGACTCAATATTAATCAAAGGGAGATTAAAACTTTCATCTTAACCGAAATCAGATTAAGTGGGATGTAACCATTGGGCTAGTGCTCATTTCTTTCAATGCTTAAAAATCAATAGAAAAGTACTTTTGTCTCTAGAAATTGTTGGATTTAGATTTTTACTTAGAATTTCTATTTAATCCTGTCAATTATGCAAACTTAATCATCTTTAAAATTGTCCTGTTATGTAAAAACTGTTATTGGAATTAAGTGTCCTGTTTTTATTTAAGTTCAATCTCTTTTTAATCTAAAATTTAGAAACTTGACATATTACTTTCAGACTTATTTCTCTTCTGTGAATATGAAATCCACAATTATAAAACAATAAAATCAATTGTTTGAGCGCTAAGATTGTTTTCCACAGGCTTGGACAAGGAACGCCCACCAAAACCAAGTGTGGGCTGGATCAATCGCAATGTTTGGAACCAGGCATGTGATTTGAGTGATGCCATAAAAGCATTCCGGGGCATCTATAACGACCTCACCAAGACCCCATGTTGGATCAGCTTAGGAGAAAGCTTGGTATGTTTTTGTTGTTAGATATTTTATTTTTTAGATATTATATACCAACATGTTTGGAACCAGGCGCGTGGTCTGAGAAACTCATTACCCGCATTCCGATGCATCTTTTATGACCTCACAAGGCACCAGATTTGCTCCATGTTGGAAGTATGTTCTTTTCATTTACGGTCAAATACAAATCAGGAACTTCTTCAAAAGTCAGTATTTTCTTGTAAGGGATCAAATGTTTATGGAATAGTGGGTGGTAAAATGTATGAAAATGACTCGAGAATCTGCCTAATGATATCTTTATGAAAGTGGAAACACAGGACATATATATACTTTTTCAAGATACACGTCCAATGTTTACTCTGGATCTATGCTCATCAAGAGAATAAACAAGACACAAAAAAAGTTATGTGGTTAAAAGTTTGCAGGACTTCTGCTTATACTTCAGGTCCATGCTAATCCTGAAAGTGATCCAGAATATGGACCGAGCCGGACCCGCCACTAGAGGGCGAAGAGGAAGATAATGTTGATGACGGGCAGGTGAAAGGCCACTGGGACAAGAGGCTGACCAGTTTCCAGAAACTTATGTTTATTAAGGGTAAAACAATTTATATGATTTTATTGTTAATAAACTTGCCAAGTCAGAGGATACTTGTAGTTAAAATTAATAAATTTGACAAATAACTTTGAAAAAGATCCAAAAAATGTTTACATCTGCATCATTTGGTTGCTAAATGGAATTTGGAACTCATCAGAGGCCATTACAATGTTTGATTGCTATGCTGCAAGTTGGAATCGTTTGTAACTTAGCAGAAGCCAATGTTGCGTTGGAATCCCTTCTAAGGGGGTTATTGCAGCATGGTCTAAGCCCTTGACAAAGCAATCTAATTTTTTTGCCAAGCGCACTTTCACATTTATATACACCACTCTTAAATGTTATAGGAAGGTTTTTTAATTCAAGCAAGGATTGTTATTTCTATCCTCCCAAATTTCAGTCTTTAAGGAGGAAAAGACCATATTCGGCGTCTCAGAATTTGTCCGTGAAAATCTGGGCAAGGCATTTGTGGAATCTCCAAACGTCGCTCTACAAACATTATATGATGATATGACGAAGGTGTCGCCACTAGTGTTTGTGTTGAGTACAGGGTCAGACCCAATGGGAGCATTCCTGAGGTTTGCCAGAGAGAGGGGATCCACAGACAAGTAAGGGGCTTACTTGTTTCTTTTATGATTAAACTTAAGACATGTATGGTTGTTTAAGATGAATAAAGTCTAGAATTAAAATGTTGACCTTCACAATGCCAAGGTCAACATTGCCATGTCATGCGTAATGTGTATATAAACATTGATCTTAAGTTTAAGACATTTAAGCTTGTTTGTTTTCATAGAAAAATCTCCTACTATTTTCTTAGTTTTGGGTTAAACCATGTTAATTTCATTGTTTTTCAGAGTTCAGTCTATTTCTTTGGGTCAAGGTCAAGGTCCTGTTGCTGAGAAGATGATTAAGGCAGCCATCATAAGTGGAGACTGGATTTTCCTGCAGGTATGGCCATCTTGTATTACGAGGATTTGGTGTGAAACTTGTTTAACTGACCTTTTATATTTATATGTAATAACATTAGTTTGACACCAAGCACAAATCTGCCGTTGTCAATGGTGACTAGATTTTTGCACAAGGTAAGATGCAAGATATTACATTGACTGAGGTCACACAGTCATAAATATTATGTCACCAAAACGCATGAAAATTAGTTTCTGATTTTTTTTTAATGTATGCATGAAACATTTGTTTGCCAGGATCAAAGTAAACAAACCGACAAGTAAGTAGCTCAAAATATATTGACCTTTAAAGTTGTTCCCTATTGATCCAACTTGCTGAAGATATTGGTAACTCCAACACCATCGGTATTTTTATACAGAACTGACTTGTTCTACGTAAGCATAACAGATTATAAACAAATATTTCAGATTATACACGTTTTTTCTGTTCAATTTATTATTTGTGGTCTTCAACACTTCTGTTCTAGAACTGTCACTTGGCTGCTTCCTGGATGTTGGCGCTTGAAGAGCTGGTGAAAGAAATATCAGAAAAACCTGACATGATTCACGATGAATATCGACTCTTCCTCAGCTCCATGCCAACCAATCGATTCCCTGTCAGCGTGTTGCAGAACAGCGTGAAGGTCACAAATGAGCCGCCAAAAGGACTTAAGGTAACTGAATGTTTTATTTCGCACATCAAAATATTATTGTCATTTTACTGAATCTAACACAAGACAAGTGATGGATGTAGTTGACACACAAAACTTCTTTAAAAAAAAGTTTACCATCTTATCATTATAAAAACACAAGGAGAATATTTGCCCTTGTTTCTAGCAGCCAATAGCCACACATTTTTACAACACCTAAGACTGCTTTCAGGAACATTTATATAACTTTGGTCATGAGTCAATTTTACCTCCTCTGTTTATCAAAGTAAAAAAGTTGAAGTATTATCATAGCCTTTATGTCCTCGGCAGTGGGGTCATCATAGTGCAAAGTCTTTAACCTTAGCCATAACTCTTAAACCATTCAAGATATTGCAATAAAACTTGGCAAACATGTTGCCATTGACAATATGCACATGTACCGGGTACAAACCCCATTACTCTGGATTTAATAGTTGTGTTGTTATGCCTCTGTTATAACTGAGAAAAAAACAAGAGAAGAGTGTTGGACACGCAGCACTCTTGTTTTACAACACAATCACTCTAATATTTATTATTAAACAATTTTTTATCTATTATTCAGGCCAACACAAGAAGAGCTTTTGCAGAGATCACACCCAACTTCTTCGAGGACCATGTTCTTGGATCAGACTGGCGGAGAATTATCTTCGGGGTCTGTTTCTTCCACGCGATTATTCAGGAGCGCAAGAAGTTTGGACCACTCGGATGGAATATCAAGGTTCGTGTCTTGTTGCTCTGATGTATCTCCATGTAGGCATTGTAGGCCTGTGTGTGTGTATATTACTTCAGAAAATATGTTTTTTAGTCTAGAATCCAGAATATGCTGGACAACTATCTTGCAAACAGGCGTTTTGAGCTGAGGAATAAAATTTTTAATTGGGGCATGCCAACAAAAGCTATTAAGGGAATTGGAAAAGGCTTTCTTAACTTGTTGACAAGCTTCCGGCCCAATCCTATATTTTGATATTGTATGTATGACCTTGCATACATTGTATGTTTCTTTCAATAATAAAACATGTTTAAGCCAAAAGCAGTCTAGGGAAATTGGCTTTCATATTTGGATAGTTCTTTTGTTTAGCTGTACCTCTGTTAATTTATCTGTTCACGTCATTTAACACTAAATATTCTCACATGTTAACATTGGCTGTACAGCAGGTCCCATCACTCTGGCTTACAAGTATGGTGAGTTCTGCCCCATGTTAACCTGAATAAATGAAATTTGAGTGTCATGAGAATATTGAATCCATATTTCTGCTGCATTTTCAGTACGAGTTTAATGACAGCGACAGAGAATGCGCTCTTCTGAATCTACAAATCTTCTGCCAAGAGGGGCATATCCCATGGGATGCACTGGAATACATTACTGGGGAGGTAAGTTGTGTAATTGGATTTGCCATAAATATCACATTCAGTGCCAATGTATTCAATACCATTTTAAGACTAATTTTCAAAAGTAATAAACCTTCATTTATGGTATTATATATTATCCACAAGATGTGCAAAGACATATACTTTTCACTTGTAATGAAAAAAGATGCAATGATGCAGATGAAACCAATGTTTTGTATATTTTTATCAGATAACTTACGGAGGTCGTGTGACAGACAGCAAGGATCAGCGATGTCTGAGAACCATCCTGAAGACGTTCTTCTCTCCCCTACCCTGCAGGAGGACTACAAGTACTCCCCTTCAGGTGAGATAAATTTAAAAACAAGAAAGTTTACCTTGTTATCCTCTTCTGTTTTTGGAGAGATAAGTCCATGCTGTGTCATTGTGATAAAAAAACATCACCATTGTTGTCGTCATGCAAAAACTTGAGTATTGTTTTCTTTTGGAGGCGGGAATTTTTTTTAACTTTTTAGCTCGACTATTCGAAGAATAAGGAGAGCTATCCTAGTCACCCGAGCGTCGGCTTCGGCCTAACCACTTAATATGTTAAAGTTTTTGTAAGAGTTTGTGTACCACCTCAAATATTGACATATAGCTTTGAAACTTTGCATGCTTGTTCACCATCATACCCACAACCTGTACACAGGAGGAGGTAACTCTATCAAGCATTTTGACAAAATTATGCCCCTTTTTCGACTTAGAATTTCCATTAAAGTTTGTGTACCATCTCAAATATTTTCCATTCAATTTATGTAAATATCTCAACACATCATGTATTGCATTGAAATCTAATCTAACAGTACTCCATGCATGTTTCGCTAAAACTTTTCAATCCATACACCGAAAAGCGGCGGAATAGTCGAGCGCGCTGTCTCTGTGACAGCTCTTGTTTGTTTTACAAAGGAAACAGTCAAAGTAATTTACATCAATATGGGCTACATCATTAATTTTGCGGTGGATAAGCCAAGTATATGCAAGTTCAGGTGAGAGTGGTTCAAGTATATAGATGTCTGCCCCTCACTCCCAAGAGTTTGTGGATCTGATCCCAACCAGGATTCAGTGAGAAAAGAATTTAAAAATTACCGAGGGTAGTTAGCCCTTCAGGCTTGTACCTTACCAAAACTTCATAAACCATGTTTCAGTTGACTCAACCATATATATGTTTTCATCTTCAATTCCAGGCATCTACTTTGCCCCTCTTTGTCCCAAGTTGGATGAGTTCCGTGAATACATTGATGGACTTCCATTGATAGATCTGCCAGAAATCTTTGGCATGCACGAAAACGCTAACATTGCATTCCAGGTAACCTACAGCCCATTTACGCATTATCTTATATTGGGCTGCAATTTGCGCAAGTATCTATCTAGTACTGAAGCATTAATACATATTGAATATTTCAAGCAAATATTTTTTTATAATATTCTAACAATATTCATGTCATTGGGTTTACCAGGAAAAGGCTATAAATGAAAATTAAGACTTGCTACTCAAAGATTTCTTAAAATCAATATCATGCAAATGCCTTCTCATTTTTTTAAGAAAATCTTGGATGTGAAAGGCAAGGGTTTGACTCTAAGGGATTGATACTTGCCTTTCACATCAAAGATCTTTTTCAAAATAGTTTGGCTTATTGTCAAGAAACTCACAACTACTCGCTTAAGCTGTGGATCCACACTCGGTAAATTTGACAACTTTGACTGAATTGACTCAGATTGACAATACTGTTTTTGCCTCAAACAGCGCAATCATATTACCAAATTGTTTGTTCTTGGACAACCATTCTATAGTAGTAGGATACTTAAAGCATTGACAATTTATCAATAAATATTTGTGCTCCGGTTTTATCAATATATTGTTGAAGTCTTCAATATTACCCACTCACATTCAATATTATTGTCAACCTGTATATCCTATTAATGTCAATTTGACCATCAAATGCTTGTCTTCACAGACCCAAGAAACCCAAAACCTGATCAACACAATCCTAGACGTTCAACCAAGACTGTCGAGTGGTTCCTCAGGGAAGTCTAACGATGAGATTGTGTACGAGCTTGCCGATAGCATTCTTGGTAAGATCTTCACATACTGAAGTGAATATTAATTGCCAATGGCATGCCATTTCTTTTACAAATGGCTCAGGTTACATATTAAAATGCAACAAAATGTGCAATAAACCATTTGTTTCTGTTTACTAAATCATGGCGTTTTCATTATTCATTAAGTGTATGATGTACTAGTGAGCAGGGACTCTGATTGATAATTGCCCTGTATTTAGATAATTGCCAAGATCAAAAGGGCTTCAGCTGATGGAATATGTCACATTCAGCTTTCTTATTGTACTAATCTTTCTTAAAGCCAACTGGATTGACAAACTAGACAAAAATCTTACTTAATATACTTGCCATATTTTTAAGGCATGTTGATTAAATTACGTAATGTACTGGCCATGTTTTTTACAGACAAGTTGATGAACAAACTAGACAAAGACCTTTTTCTGTACTTGCCACATTCTTTCAGGCAAGTTGATAAAAAAAAACTGGACAAAGACCTTTTTTCTGTACTTACCATATTTTTTCAGGCAAGTTGATGGATAAACTAGACATTGAGCTAGCCAATCAGGAGATGTTCCAGCCGGATGAGCAAGGTCGTCTTAATTCGCTGACTACTGTACTCACCCAGGAGGTGGAGAGGTTTAACAAACTGCTCAAAGTCATCAAGGTAAGTTATTACTTATCACGGCTTTATGTTGAAATATTTTTAATTTTAAATTTTGTTATTTTACGGCAATTTGAAGCAAGTTATTACAAGATTATCCTGATCGTGCTCGTTGGCATGGTGTTTAAGCAATAATTTCTTTTAGGAACTGGTAACCAATTAATTAAAACTTAGTTATCACAATCAAGCCATTTTATATGAAGAAATCAGTATTTGTCTGATGTGCCGTAAGGAATAACCAGATGATTTTCAAGCCCAAGATGTCTGCACCTCCTCCCATCAGGGGAGCACGCTCTTGGCCTCCAGTCTGCACCTCCACCCATCAGGGGAGCACGCTCTTGGCCTCCAGTCTGCACCTCCACCCATCAGGGGAGCACGCTCTTGGCCTCCAGAAAAGGCGACAGTACTGGTTTCTGCCCAGGAAACAGACTCAAGAGGGATTACTGACAGCTTTCAGAGCTCTGTCTTTACATTTGAGCTAAAATAGATGAGTCTTAACGAACATTTGTCTGGGAGAGAAGTGTGCTGATAGTTTGGTTGTTTTGTTTCAGGACTCTCTGACCAATCTACAGAAGGCTATTAAGGGTTACGTGGTGATGAGTGAGCAACTTGATGCCGTCTACAATTCATTCTTGAACAACCAGGTATGTAAATAGTGTGATTTCTAGTTAGTTCATCTGTTTTTCAAAGAATGAAAGGTGAGGAATTGTCATATCTTTGGTCTCATTGGCATTGTCGTCATGCTAAAACTTCAACCTTGACCCTAACTCTAATTCCATTTAAGATATTCATGTGGCCAAAGATAAAACACAAATGTACAGAAAAGCCCATAACTCCCATAATAGTCCCATAATATTTCCTTTGTCTGTCTAAAGACAATAACAGGCAAGCTCGTGTTTGCTCGGCAAAGCTCTTGTTTCACATTTTAAGATAAATTCTAGATTGTCTGTGAAAGTTAATGCAGATTGCACAGCCGATAGTTTTAGATTAATGGTTGGTTGTTACTCTATGTGTAAAGGGTGTGACTGTTATTCAGACTGAAATATGTGGTTAGATATGCCGCATGATCAGCTCTTAGTGTTTGAAATGAATCTTAAACATGACCTGTTTTTTTAAACCTTGACTATTTTTGGTTAATTCTCAATATATGTATTTAAAAATCACTCAGATGTGCTTTGAAATAAAATAATATCAATATTATTAAACAAGCACACTCCTTTTCATATTCTCTCTACCCTAGGTTCCCACATTGTGGGCGGATGCTGCCTACCCATCACTGAAGCCCCTGGGCTCCTGGGTGCAGGACCTGGTGTACAGATGCTCGTTCATTGACAGCTGGATCCAGCACGGCCAGCCAAAGTCTTTCTGGATGTCTGGATTCTTCTTCCCACAAGGTAAGGCTGTCATTTTATGTTCATCTGTAGCTCATCTGGGTGGTTTAGGGGAAATAGTTGAAGTATTCAGCTGGTATTGTGATAACAGTGGTTTCATTGTTGAAGTATTCAGCTGGTATTGTGATAACAGTGGTTTCATTGTTGAAGTATTCAGCTGGTATTGTGATAACAGTGGTTTCATTGTTGAAGTATTCAGCTGGTATTGTGATAACAGTGGTTTCATTGTTGAAGTATTCAGCTGGTATTGTGATAACAGTGGTTTCATTGTTGAAGTATTCAGCTGGTATTGTGATAACAGTGGTTTCATTGTTGAAGTTCAGCTGGTATTGTGATAACATTGGTTTCATTGTTGAAGTATTCAGCTGGTATTGTGATAACAGTGGTTTCATTGTTGAAGTATTCAGCTGGTATTGTGATAACAGTGGTTTCATTGTTGAAGTATTCAGCTGGTATTGTGATAACAGTGGTTTCATTGTTGAAGTATTCAGCTGGTATTGTGATAACAGTGGTTTCATTGTTGAAGTATTCAGCTGGTATTGTGATAACAGTGGTATACCAGGTCATTTAAGAAATAACCATGTGTTTATACCAGGTCATTTAAGACATAACCATGTGTTTATACCAGGTCATTTAAGACATAACCATGTGTTTATACCAGGTCATTTAAGACATAACCATGTGTTTATACCAGGTCATTTAAGAAATAACCATGTGTTTATACCAGGTCATTTAAGAAATAACCATGTGTTTATACCAGGTCATTTAAGAAATAACCATGTGTTTTACATGTGTTTATACCAGGCTTTGTATATAGACTCATAGAAATAACCATATTTTTTACATATGCTTATACATGTTTTAAATATGTTTAACAAGGTCATCATAGAAGTTTGCATATGTTTTTCATATGCTCATACCTGTGTCCAGTCTGTCAGGAGTCCGTCCCACTCATCGATGGCATTCCACAGCAGGTCCTTCAGTTTCAGTTCTGCGTGTGCTTCTTCCAGGGCATCAAACTTGGTCACCTCAACCTATATATAGTAACAGAATGTATCAACTTATATATAGTAGCATGATGCAATCAACATGTAATAAAACATGTATTTAGTCTATGTGGTAATTAAAAGCCACAAGAAAGTTTCTGATAAAATTAATATCAAACGATAAGACCTTCTATCATTATTTAAAGAATGGTGGAATTGGAAACAGTTTTTGCTACAGCAATTGATGACATCTGTGTACGTGTGTACCTGTCACAGCTAACCATTCTAACTACACTAAAAGCAATGTCACACAACAAATACGGAATGTACATTTTTTGACATGTTGACATTTACTCTATATCTTAGGCACCATACAATAAAATATATAATAGCATAACAACCATTCATAATTTTATGCACAATACAATATCTTTTTTACAAATATCACAATGAAATACCACTGTCCAAATACAATTTACAGTAGAATAATATAGATTGTTTTAAATTTGTCAGCTCCTTTTATCACATTTAATTAAATTGGCTATTTCTGCAGAGACTATTTTTGTGTGCAATGGAATGATCATTTACGGACACTGGTAAATTTCTACTGTATTAGATTTAGTGATCAACATATTTGTGTCCAATCAGAAGGCATCCAGTATTCACAATTGAAAATAGATTTATTTTAGTAGATCAGCAGTCAGCCTTTTATTGATTTAAATCAAGTAAACTGGTAGATATGAACAGTGGCTGGCCCACTAAGTGGGTGGTTTACACAGTAATATGCAGACCACTAAAAAGGCTGAAGGTTGTTAGTATGTACTTACACAAAATATACTGCGTCGCATCAAACCATTTATTTTTTCTAAGTACACACTAACAACCCTTAACCATTGCTGACAATCTACAACCTCGATGATTTGCAAAAATTGGCACGAAATTGAAACAATCCACAATACGCTATTATATGTAACAGCCATGATTCACAGTACAAGAACTGATATACAGCATATCAATATAATACTGTACAATTATTTGGCCAGCGTCCTTGTTTGTTTTTAAACTATGTAAAAACAGCTGAAAAGTAAAGATCAATAAAGTTAAATGCTCAGTTCACTTTTGCTCCAATCTTATTGAGTGAAGGGCTTTGTTGAAATAATTTAAGAAAATTCTGAATTAGAAAAGGTCATTAATATTTCAGGAAATGGCGTAAAAAAGTAAAGAAGTTAAAAAAATTGAGTGTTCATAATTCTAAATCTATAATGCGCACATGTGTGCCCGCCCTGTAGTGAATTCATCTTTAATCTACCTTAAAGTTCTTCTGGTATGACTTGTAGGTGAACGCCCTTTCTTGTAAGTCGTCCATCTGAGTCAGCAGCTTCTTCAGGACCTGTTTCACCTTCTCCTTGTCTGCGTTTGCGTCAAGGATGATTGGATTCTGGGAATTACACAAAACATAGGTCATCATTATATGACAATCAATAGTTATACATTCTTCTGGCTCACAAATGTGCATTATGTATTTGTTTAAATCAGATGCATGAAATGACCTGTACAAACCTTTCATGAAAGCAGAGAGCTGAATTTTGTGAACAAGGCACAGGATCCATTTAATTCATAGAAAAATAAATGCACAAATTCAAGAGCAGATTAATATAAAATGACGTATCGATGAAGAATTTGACTTCATTTCTGACTCATTTTGATCACTGACACATTTTGCTCTTTAATTTTAAAAGACGTAAAATTGAAATGTTGATGATAATCCATGAAAAATAAACTTTACAAATCAAATACTTAGTACTAATAGTAGTCTAAATCTCAAAAGAATCCAACCACAAAAAGCATTATACCTGTGCCTCCTGTTTGACTTCTTTCACTTCCTTGGCGAGTTCCGCGATGTCCTTGTCCAGATGAGTGCAGAATCGGTCGATGTTAGCGTCACGGTCTGCCAGGGATTTGTCTATAGCATTGCGGACATTTGTGATGCTTGGGCCCAAAGTCTGAAATTGGTTTTAAATTCTTTTAAGGTATTTAATATATAATTTAACAAATTTTCTGTATAAGTGCAGAACATATAGATATTCATGTCATGCATAGCAAATCCTTTGTCTATAAGACCTATTATTAACATTTTCGTATAATTGGGGGCTGGGTCTAAATGGGATTAAATCTATACGGGTTTTAAAAATAATATAAAAGATTTTCAAACCTGGTAAACAGCAAAGTCCTCCAGTGGTGTTGGAACTTGGAATACATCGATCAGGTCATACATGTCCTTCACAATCATGGATTCCTTTTCAAGTGGCTCAATCTGAAATATATACATGACAAATTGTCTCCCTTTTAATATGAATAATCTCCCTTTAAAATAGATTGAATTTGATAGTACCCCCTTTTTTATGATTTCATTTGTAATTATTATGACCAAAGGCCAAAAATCATGCGATGTGGCTAATATATGTCTAATTATATCAAATAACATATTACACATTTCATTCAAGAGACATCAAAAAAAAAGAAATAATATTTTGAGAACATATTTTATTAAGTTGTGCAATTTCTCTACCTGAAATTACTTTGATATTTGGTTCCCTAAAATAATTGTGTAAACCCGAATTAAAGATGAACATCACTTAAATTTAAAAGTAACGCAATCAGACCTTAACAGGCATTTGAATAATTTGTTCTTCTTTAAAGTATCTTTGTCTACTTCTTCAAGAGTTAGTTTTCCTGATAGTTACCCTTCTTGAACACCCTGATTTCATCCAGGGAGGCCAAAGAATCTTGTTAGCCATGCTTAGTAAGCTATCCAATTCAAACTTAAATAGTTATCTTTCTTGAAATCAAAGAGTTACTTACCCTGACTTGTACTTCATCCAGGAAGGTGAGAGACTTCACAAACTCAATGGTGGTACTGGGTACACTCTCCAGTCTAAACTGGGCATCCTGCAACTCTGCAATGAGTCTGTCCACCTCTTTGCGAGCCAGTTTTGGTAGCATGTCATTCACGACCTAACAAGGGAAATGATATAACTAAAGTCTGTCTGCTATTTGAGCGCTAAATGAGAATGTTATAAGGTTTAGAAAGTTATTCACACACTGAGAGTCAATAGGGTTGCAAAAAACAAAAACTTGACATACGGTACCAGAGGTGAAATAATTAGTTATTAAAACATGCAAATATTTGTCTTCTCTTATTTCTATCATTCCTCTCTGGCAGCTTGTACTTAAGTTCCAATTCAGTAATAATTGATGTACATTAAATTCTAGAACTTACATCAAGACATCTGAGAGGTGAAGGAATGATCAGTTTCTTCATGTTTGTACCATCAACCAGCAGCATTCCGATTGGTCGCTTCTCCTTAATTTGCTCAGCAAGCTTGCGTTGCCCGTAGTAACGCTCCAGAGCCTCACTGAACCAGGAAACCTCTGAAATAAGTATCTCTCTTCATTAACAAAATGGTTTTCACTTGTTCCACTTGACAAGCTCCGCTAATTTGTGTTGCCCACGGATTGTACATAAGTTATGTACATTAGTTATGTTCTCAGTGCTCAGTAGTATCTCATAAACATTGTCTTTGCTCCTGACAACATCCAAATAAGTACTCCTAGTATAAATAATAGCCTTATCAATATTTTTTTTTAACTTTGTAAAGCTGGCCTTTAGCCATTTATATTAATCAACACATTATTTCAGTAGCCAGTATTAGGCACCTATTGCAGGTTATTTCAGTAGCCAGTATCTGGCACTTTCTGAATGTTATTTCTGTAGCAAGTATTTGGCTCTTACTAAATGTTATTTCAGTAGCCAGTACTTGGCACTTTCTGAATGTTATTTCTGTAGCCAGTATTTGGCATTTACTGCATGTTATTCCAGTAGCCAGTATTTGGCACTTTCTGAATGTTATTTCTGTAGCCAGTATTTGGCTCTTACTAAATGTTATTTCAGTAGCCAGTATTTGGCACTCACTGAATGTTATTTCTGTAGCCAGTATTTGGCTCTTACTAAATGTTATTTCAGTAGCCAGTATTTGGCACTCACTGAATGTTATTTCAGTAGCCAGTATTTGGCACTCACTGAATGTTATTTCAGTAGCCAGTATTTGGCACTTACTGCATGTTATTCCAGTAGCCATTTTTTGGCACTTGTTGCATGTTATTTCAGTAGCAAGTAGTCTCTTACCATGGTCTTCATTCCTGACAACATCAAGATCAGTACTCTCATTATCCTTGTAGAATTCTCGGTGTGTCTCAAACGTGTCTGCATACTGGCTGGCAGCTCTAAAGGCAGCTGTAATCGCCTCCTGATTGAGGAAAAACGTACAGGATAAGTTTTAAAATAACTTCTGATTGAGGTAGAATTTACAACTGTACAAAAGTTTTTGAACTAAACATTCCAGTAGATTTGCATTTCAAAGATGTTTCTTTCATTGGTGAATTTATCTTTCTAGACATTTGAGTGAGGCAGCCTGATCATGATTAAGAGCCTTAATAAGGATACACATTCTATATCATAATGTGTATGCCCTATTCATAATGGTGGACAAGAAATAACCAAATACAATTATCACCAAAACTACTAATTGTTTTAGGTTCTTTTAGTTTACAGTACAAGCATCCATTTCTGGTCATTAAATAAAACACCCCTACTAAAACTAAGGTTTGGATCTCTAGCAAGTCTTACCCTGATGGAGTGTATGATTGTCTGCAGGTGTTTATCATCCTCAAACATGGTGGAAAGACTTGGTCCCTCCCCGCACATCTTCTCTTCAAACTTATTGTTGATGATCGGTCTAAAAATAAATCATCACAATGAACGATAAATGGTTGATGTCTAAATCGATGAGGGGTGAAAATAACAAAACAGGGACATTTTTCTAGAGATTAAACATATATAAAGGCATCTATAGATAATTATGTAATACATTTTTGTCAAAATAGATGTACATGACAGGGTTGAAAGTAAACCAAAATGGTATCTTATAAACACACAGAAAATGAATCAAATCCTATTTCTTTACTTATTTGAGCCAATTAACTACAACAATGTCCAGCTTGAGCTCTAACGTTTGAATAAAAACACCAAAAAATAAGAGAATACCAAAAATTGAAAGAAATGCAAAAAACACAAACCTTGTGAAAGCATCAAAATAAGTGTCTGGGACAAGGTTTTGGACGCTCAAGACTGCATCCTGGAATCTCTTTATCACCTCAGCAATCCCTTCCTGGAACTCTTCAATATCGGGGGAGAACAGAAGCTGGTTCGGCTCCAGAACAAACTCTGTGATGTACAAGGGAGGTAACACTGGGATCTCATCCTCGTCCTGTATAGAAAAGGGAGGTAATTATACTTAAAGTTTTATGAAAAAGGGGACATTACTCTTGGTTAGTACTACATTGAAAAGAAGGTAAATGTTTTAGATTTATAAAAAGGGACATTAATCATGTTTCTTTCTTTGACATTAAAAGGGTTAAGTAATGTTTACAGGGACATAATTATTGGTTATTCATGTAAAGAAAAGGTTGTTATATTCTTTGTTGTATCAAGAACATACTTCTCCATGCAACATATGGAGAATACTGTGAAAGTAATGATTTATTTTTCAGCATTAGAAAGTGGGGACAGTATGTTAACATTGTTGACAGGAATAAATTATTATATTATATTTGTTTCTAACAAAAACAAAACCATAAACTGTTATCTCAAAATGTCCAACAAGAACTTAAAACAGGAAAATAAGAACTAATAAGCCATACAACTTTTTAAATAAATTGCCAAGACTCATTGTAGACACATGGCCATTTCACAATTTACCATTAGTCTTTGATTAATATAAATGGGAGTTTTTGGCATCACAGAAGATGCAAAATTATTTTAAGGAATGAAACATTATTTTGGAATCTTGTCCCCGTTCCATCCTTAAGTGATGATATAAGACAAAAAAATCTCTCAGCAAAAAAAAGCTTTTTGTATCTTAAACAATTAGTTATTATCAATAAACCTCAACTGATGTAGAAATAATTGAAACAAAATAGAATTGTCCACAAACTTGCTTTGTTTATTTATACAGTCCCAGATGAGAACCCTCATAATCCTTTTTCTATATGAAAAGGACAAAATCATGTAACCAATACCACTACAAGTTTTGGCATGACAAGTTTGTAGAAATTGTGACTTGTGACAAAAGTTACCGTATTATCACTATTGGTATTGCTTTTACTGATAGATGCTTCATCTGCTGACTTAATGGAGAAACAATGAAAGTAGGATAAAATGAATTCAAACAGGGAAATTACAATGAAAGTGTGGTTTGGCTAAGAATTAAGGCTGACTATTCAGAACTGTGTTAAAGTATCAATGCTGTTATAGTCATCATTGTAAACTTTCAAATGTTACTGCTCTGGAAGATTAATGGATACGTTTAAAATCTGCTGTATTTCTAACACAATTTGAGACAGCTTTTCACCTGTACTTGTTTAAATTAGAACATGTGAGCAAATTATCAAATATGTCACGTTTAAAAGTTAACCACATTGTTTTAAATCACATTGTTAACTTTAACAAGGTTCTGAACAATCAGCCCATTTTTTATCAAAATACAGCCATTCACATCGTTGCCGAACTATGAACACTGTGAAAGTAACCCTTTCCACATCTTCAACTTTTGTATACATGTGACTATATACTTACAGTTGTATAACTTATATGACAATCATTCAATCAAGTGCATACAAGTCTTGACATTCAAATATTATCTTAGAATGTGTTAACATTCAGTTCATTTTTTTTTTAAATAAGACTCGTTACTCTATTTTTGGAAACTTCTACAAAAACTTAACTATAAAAGTTAACAGCGCCTGCCCAGTTTTGGCTAATCTAAATGTTTTGTTGATTATTTTTTTTGAGGGAAAGCTTGGAAAAATAATATTATGTGAGCTTTCAGGTTGGCTTAACATTAGATAAAAACACAACACCAAGATAGGTCTCCTTTGAAAATAAAAATGTACGAATTTAAAAAACATAATAAACAAAGAATTGGGTTTTTTTACATTTAAATTTTGGTAGCTTACTTATATACTCAGATTTGGGGGAAATAAGGGTAAACTTCACTACAACAGTTATTTTACTTGCCCACATAAGCTTTATAAGTGATTTTTTAAACTAAAATATAAGATTGTCAAAATATTTGATTGTTGACCTATTGATTATTAACATGTCGGTATTACTGTGAAAATACATGATAATGTATTGTAAGTATATATATATATATATAATTATGTTATCATTATTATAGCGTATGTTTCACATATTATTTCTAAATTACTAGCAATACTAGATGAAGTAAAATGGGGGGTTTTATGGGAAAATCGAAAAAATAAAGCTACTTTCTGAAATGTAGAAAACATAATGAAAAATTCTGATATCAGAGAATGATAGGTAACTAGCTGTTCTACAAAAAATGCTTTTACAGATTAAAGATAAAAAAGAGATGATTTTTTTTTACAGAAATTTTAAACATATAAGCAACATTTCACTTGAAGTTGTTTTATAATGTTGATTTTTGCCAATCATCAGCCTTGCCTCATAAAACAGAGTCAACTAATTTATAATTATAATCCAGAAAACGAAATCCTTTAAATATATTAAGATAAAGAATTAATAAAAAATATAAGCAGTATAAGATATAAAATTTAAGCCTCTAACTTAAAAAATATCCCTGAACAAGGATTTTAATTATGATACTAGCTAAGTAATGGATATTCTAGCTTCTTCCCAGTTTCTACTTGGCCTCATTTCTACTTAGGATTAAATGGTCTACTTTGGGTACCTCTTCAACCTTTTCCTCTTTTTCTTTATTTTTATCGGAACTTTCGTCGTTATCTTTTTCTGATGGTTTACCGCCTTTTTTCTGGTTACAATTGTACATTATATTAGAAAAAATTATAGAAACGAGTGGCTGCAAAAATAAATTACTATGCATAAAAACAAACATGAATTTCCAAAGAAATGTATTATAATAATACATTAAAAAGAAAAAAAAATCAGTTTGTTGATTTAAAAAAACAGAAAGTATTGATTACACAGGAATGATTTGATGACAATGATGATAATGACGATGATGACGATGATGATGTGACAATAGTATGTGCATTGTGCGAACATACACACAGAAAACAATTCATTATCTTGAAGTTAATTTAAAGAAAAAAAATGTGTTGAATAATTCTCAATCAGTTTTTAAGTAACTAAAGTGCAAAATGCCACAAAAAGCCCAGCTTTCAGTGAACAGATGGTAAAATGTCATTTTTTTGTGGCATTTCACGAAAAGCCAGGATTTGATAAAGATTTTCGCAAAAACCCAATTTTTTGATATGTCAAATGCTGATGAGGATATGATGGTTGGAATGTGGGAGGAGCCCTACCTTTTCTTCCTCCGTCTTCCCTCCTTCCTCCTGGTTCTCGTCCTCCAGCCCCTGTATCTGGGCCAGGGTAGGCGTGTTTTGAAGCTGTTCCGTCAGGTAGTTAAGCAGTGTGGAGACAGAGTTGACGGCCAGCACGTGCATTGTATTCACTATCAGGTAATCAGCCAGGCGGATAAAGCTGGAATTTGAAATAAAAATGTTAAAATTTACTATTGAAAGTAAAAAAACAACACTTCATTTTTCTAATTACATAAAACATTTTTGCCTTTAACTGAAATTATTTTTATTCTTGCTTAAAATAACAAAATAAAGCAAAGGGAGATAACTTACCAAGTAAGCCTTTTACAGTGCTCTCTCTTGTTTGCCTGTTCGGTGTACGTCATCTTGTCAGGGGCCTCACCGTAGATATCCATGTCGTAGTTGCTCTGCATGAGGTAACTGGAGGCTGTTCCGGGGGCTCCACCAAACTCACCTTTAATAAAAACATAAATAATGAAATAATACTTATCAAATGCTGCTTTCAGAACTGGTAAGTATAAAAAACAAATGCAAACCTAAATTACTTATCCTCCATAACCCTCATAATATAGAACAAAAATTGCTTCTATTTGAACTTACATGTTGTGGCCAATCTATGGAAAAGCTACTAAATATTGCAAAATATGTAATACTGTAATGAAATATTTTCTCAAATTGTAATACCAGGGCTTTCCCCTCCATCATAGAAGTAATCATCGGGTGTGAATCCAGCTTCCAGCAGGGCTGTTCTACACGCGGATCTAACCACCTCCTTAACAAGGTCTCGGAACTCCATCAATCGACCCGCAACTTCGCTCAACTGTGTAAACTGAGCCTCATTGAACTCACGTAGACTGTAGGTGTGACCTGTGAAAATAGAAAAATGATATTTTGAACATATATTATATCATTTAAGTGTGAAAATTAACATAATAAATGCTCAAAATACCTTCTATCAACATATCTAGTGTCACTGACATCTCAAATTGATAGGTATAAGTTATGTTTTTACAACAATTGCCATTTTAACCAAAGATCACACACTATTTAACATCAATTGTTGTTTGCAAGTTAAAAATTGCTGCATCGTTATTTGGCAAGAAAAAACAACAACATATTGTTCCTATGGTTTCAAACAGGCATGAATATCCATTGACTATAACTTTGTTCTATTTCTTTTCCAGCTGTTTAAAAATGAAAATGAAAATGATTTTTTTTTTGACTAGCGCCTAAATTCTCTCACCTTTCTCCACCTTGCAGAGTCCCATATCACTGATCCTGTGACACATCTCCCTCACGTTCATCAGCGCTGGCCGCAGGGACTGTAAATCATCAAACATCATTACTATAACATGAGACATAACACATACAAGTTTAAACTCATGCCTAGCATTTAAATGTATTCCATATCATTGCCAATTATGACAACACTTAAAATGATGCTTTCACAATACATTTATTTAATAAGGTAAGATTTCCATTTTTCACATGACAATCACTGACGACTCGGCTACAAACAATACCAGGGCTAACACCAACCCTCAAAATCTTTCAACAAATAAACATCAAAAATGTGTTTATTTACCGGGTTAACAATAAACAGATTGTTATTCAGAGCCTTTTTGCACTGTGCAATCTTCTTCGACTTCACATTTCCACGCCATACATTAAACGCTTTCCACTTCCTGAACAGTGCAAATGTTGGGATCTGAAAACAGTGCAAGAAAGTAATTTAAATAAAAAATTAACAAGGTGCTGAAAATAATTGATAAAAATTAAATAAGATAATATTTTTATCATATTTTAAGAATTTTGACATTGACTGGTGTTAAGTATATTTACATGTTCATCGCGAATTGAACAGACAAGTCAGAAAATGCATAAGCAATAAAACAAGAGCTGTCACAGAGACAGCGCCCCCGACTATTCCGCCGCTTTTCAGTGTATGGATTGAAAAGTTTTGGCAAAACATGCATGGATCACTGTTATATTACAATAGATTTCAATGCAATACATGATGTGCTGAGATATTTACATAAATTGAATGGAAAATAATGGAGGTGGTACGCAAACTTTAATGTAAAATCTAAGTAGAAAAAGGGGCAATATTTTGTCAAAATGCTTGATAGAGTTACCTCCTCCTGTGTACAGGCAAAGTTTCAAAGCCAGATGTCAATGGACTTTGAAAATATACGAGGTGGTACACAAACATTAACATAAATTGTAGTTGAAAAGGGGGCATAATTTTGTCAAAATGGTTGATAGAGTTACCTCCTCCTGTGTACAGGTTGGGGGCATGATTGTAAACAAACGTGCAAAGTTTCAAAGCCAGATGTCAATTGACTTTAAAAATATTTGAGGTGGTACGCAAACTTTAACATAAGTGGTTTCGCCGAAGCCGACGCACGGGTGAGTAGGATAGCTCTCCTTATTCTTCGAATAGTCGAGCTAAAAATAATAAAGTGAACTGCAAAATGTCATTTGCTTGTATACGCCTGAAAATATTTTATCAATACTCAATCATCAATCTCCTTCAATCAATAACAATATTTGTTACGATTCAAAACACTAGTGAATTAAATAAATAATTACACCATAACACAACAACAGACCATAATATACTAAAATATGAAATATATTCCTTCACATTTGTCTTTACCCATCAACCCACCTTGACGAGTTTACGGAAGTAATTGTACTCCAACTCCCACCGGTCCAGGGTAACAAACTCCGTCTCATCATCACTACGGATACGGGTCACACCTTTCTGACTGATCGTGCAGTGGTCTGTCTTGTTGATATTCTCGTGGTTTACCACTCTAAGATAAGATAAAGATTATTTTGATTGAGCAAGACATAACAAATACAACCACAAGCTATGTAGAGCTTAAAGATGCACAATATAGCTTTTTATTTTATAAAGTTTTATCATTATTTTTGCATCATCCTATATTGTGTGCCTTTAATTTAAGGAGTGAAAGTGTTCTAACCACTGTTTTGTTCAATGTCACATAGAACCTTCTCCCTCCCATGTAATAACCTGACTATAAAACATAAATGATGATACTGAGAAGAAATGCTTCTTAGAGTTTCAGAACATAATTAAGTTTTTAAAGTCAAACAAAGCCAACCACTAAAGTGATTTAAATTGTAATGTATTTTCTCACCGCTTGTATAACAGGCAGATGTTTCCAACTTTTCATGTTGTTATTGTTTTCATGGTCACTAAAAATCTGTTATGCAGACAAATCTGGTTTAGGTAAGGAATTAAACATTTTTTTTGCATACAGCCACAGACCATTGGTTTATAGGTCTGTGACACAGTTATACAAACATAAATTCAGTAGAAATGTTGATTTAGGACATTTCTTACCGGAGGTTGTAATAGTGGTAATCGACGGAGGATTTGGGCACAGCAGGGCTGAGATACAGGAAACCTATCCTTTCATTCTCCTTGATAAGATCAGTGATCTTCCCTGTGTCCTGTAGGCCTTCATACGTCTCCAAAACTGGCAAGATTTAAAACATATGCTCTACAGATATTTTGAACCAACAACGACATAATAACAGCTCTAGAGCTATTGCAACAACTATTGCAATAAAAAAAGCTCTGCAGAGCTTTTGAACAAACTACTGATATAATGAATAGCATTTCAGTTTAATATATTTGATTCACTAAAGCTTTTAGCTTCCAAGAATGTCTATTTGAAACAAACAAGATCATAAGATTACCATGTGCCACCACTCATCTGAGGTTGTTGTTTGTCTAAGTTAATCAATGGCCATTCATTTCATGTAAAATTTAAACACCCTGATAGAACAACTTGCTAAACATACAGGCAGTGTCATTGTGAACATATAATTAAGTCAGTTTCTTATTATCATCTCAAACTTAAAGGTTTTTGCATGCCATGGACATCACAGCTTTTATTTCTAAAACAGACAAGCATAAAAACAAATCAATCATCAATATTGTCTTACGTTTAGGCTTTGTTGATGGTGGAATGACTGGCCCAGAGGCATGAACACGACCCCGTGGTGTGCTTGACTTGGACTGTTTGGCTGGAGTAGGTGTGCGTGGACCTGAAATATGTTACTTTGTAAAAAAAAGGAAATTTGGCTTCAGGGCTAAAAATCCAGTGATACTTAACACTTATTATATATTTTTATAATCACATAATAGTGTAACTTTTGTTTTCCTTCAAAAACAAATCTGTAATCCTCATCTTGTTTGTTTGACATCTTAAATCACATGTTCACCTGACTTTGGAGATAGGGACTCGAAATAGCCCATCTTATTTTGTTTTAGCTTACCTTATCTGAGACTGACCTTACCTTACCTTTACGTATCTGTTTTAGTACAAATGCTCCCATTAACCCATAATAGCTGCTCATACCTAATGCATCCTGTTTCTGTTGCAGGTCATCTGGGAGGTCCGGCAGTGGGGACGGAGGTGCACCGAGAGGGGGTGCAACAAAGCTTTTCCTTTTCATACCCTTCTGGGGCTCGTCTGCTTGCATTTTTGCCAATTTTTCAGCCTCGATTCTCTCCTTGTTTCGTCTGTGGATAAAGTCAGGTTGGTTTCGCTCCTGGTACTTTTGCAAGCTTGGCTGAAACAGGTTTCCACACGTTAAATGAAAAAAATAAGCTACACATCATTTCCCCGCCACTTAACATAAAAATTACTCTTGTAATACATTTCTGTTGTAAGATTTGAAAGCTTGGCTGAATGTGAAAATTGTTAGTGATGTTATAATTCATGCCATATAAGCTATAAAGATAATATATAATTGCCTGAAATATGGATGCTAAAATAGTTTTGCTAGCAGTAAACATCTCAAAGACACTAACTTCTATGTTGATGAACACTCTTTCTTTCAAATACTGGCAAACTAACAATTTATGTTATTATGTCAGTTTATAGCTTGATTAGAGTATCTGATTTAAATTGAATGATTATTATATAAAGCTATAGGGAACACCTAAAAAACAATAGCCAAGTGTTTTTCCTTCAAGATCTGTCAATTTTAATGTCATTTACAATCATTCTTACCACTGGTTCTAGTTTTGGAGCTGTTGGGATGTTTGACTTCCTCATCTGTGTCTGTGTGACGCGGTTAAATCTCAATACTTTGGGGTTCACTGAGGCTTGTTGAGGGGCGTATGAGTACAATCGAGCCTGAAACAAAAATTTGCAATGATATTTCAAAAGGCTTCAATCTTGCAAAAATTGCTTAAAAAATTGTATTGTGTGTGTTTTTGTACACATAAAAAGTAATACAGAATGTTATTCAATGCATATGCAGCAGTGGTCGAAATTAACACAAGCCCACAAGCCGTGCACTGGTAAAATATTTTTTGGACTTGCTCAAATACTGAAATTTATATAGCAGGGCTTGTTCAAAAATCTGATGCCAAGCAAAAGTATAAGAATTCGGGCTTGTACATCCGAAAGTCTAATTTCAATGACTGATGCAGCTATCTGAAACTCTGTTTTTGTACTTCCTGTTCGTTGGACATGATCAGTTTTGTGATCACTTTCAATATTCAGAATTGTTAATAAATCTCTTCCTTTAAAGCCACAAAAAAATATATTTTTAAATGTATTGTGGGGTTATTTTTCAATATTACCTTCAGCTGTTCAGGGTCTACAGCCTTGAGACCGGACAGGGGCCCTCCTGGAGCGCCATTCACCTGACTGTCCAGTGAGGCCCCGTTCACTCGTCCATTTGCTTGAGTGCCATTTGAACCATTCATCTGGCCGTTTAGGCTTTGATGGGTCAGTGGCTGCCCGTAGGACATGATGCTGGCTCAAGGAAGCCTTTGACTTCTCTGGAATAAAGAAATTGAACTATAATAAATGATTAAATATATTTAACATTACATGGGTTTAATGCCGTAAGGACTTTACGTAACAGGCAACATTAGATGGTTTTCGTTCCTTTTGGCATTGACCCCACAATAATTAGCTGATTCAACAGTATACAGCATGAACTCAAGAACTATAAATCCATAGAACTTTTTGAAACAAATGGAAGCATATCCTGACATTTAAGGTATTCTTTCTTAATTCATTTAATCTAATGACAAACGCAGGAACTAAGTTCATGTTTAAATTCACTGTACTGATTTTTAACCTGAAGTGATTCACAGAACGGTACTAATTTTTATCATGACAATCATGTTAATAATTCTTTGTAGATTTGCTGTACTGCGTATTACATATGCTGATATGTCCTCTCTATCGAAAAAGCTTTAAAGATTAAGATAAAAGGGGAACCCCTGCATGAAGTAATCTGGGCACGATTCCAAAACATCAAGGTTTTATACAATATGTGAATTTTATTTGGCACAAAAATATAAGATTTTAACAAATTTAGTTATTAAAGATTCTTTTCTTATGCACGTCTGGCACATCGAAATAACGAAAGACGAACTTTCGTACAACTCACCTTTATGTTTTATAAATCACAGGTTGAATTGAGACGACAATAAACTACACTTTAAAACTTATAAAAACAACACACTGTCGGCCATGATAGTTGACAGCGCTTGGCAACAAGATCGTAACAATATTTGGTTATGATTGGTTCATTCGCATTCGTTTTTCAATCGGCAATTTCCGTAGCAGGTGCGTGAAATCTAATATGCGGATCACGGCTACACACCACGATTAAAATTTGGTACCGCTTGACATATTTAGTAAAGGGTGGTTTGTGGTGGGGAGCCAAATAGCGATAGAACATAAGGAAGGAATAAGTAAACGTTCTTATTAAGTTGTTTTATGGATATAATTGAACTAAAAAACATTAACCACACTAAAAGGCAACTAAAAAATCATAGAAAGAACTCACTTTGGGAGATTTCCCATATTGTGTTGAACATTTCTCCTAATTCGAAGCATTAAATAAAATTTCGAATTATATAAAAATAGTGAATGCGGAAATCAGAGTAAGATGTGACTCATCCACTTAAGTATTTATTTTTAAAGGGGTATTTGTGGGATAAATACATATGACTGCTTATAATGTACAATCGTTATAAAAAAAATCATAAATATGCATGTTAATGACACAGGTGTCCGTCACATAGCTTAATCACAAAAATATAGCCCTTCAGTCCTTTGATAGTGTTTTAAAAAATATCCTTTTTTTTAAATATTGCCCTTCAGTCCTTTGATGTTTATAAATTAACAAAAAATAATTAAAATTGATAAAATGACATTTCAATAAATTTCTAAGAGAATAATTTAAAAAAATATATCATTACATGTATAAAAATATTTATTTTAATTAGTTTTTGGGTACTCGGCTGAGGACGTCTATGTTATGTAGTACAGCTGTATCTTCACAACAAAACAATATCAATTAAGGGGCTGAATAGCTATATTTAAAAGAAGAAGTTAATTAAGGCTGTGTATGCTATGCTTTATATCAGGTGAAACCAGCACTTATTGATATTATACTGATGCAACACTAACCGGATTACGACCGTTCTCGCTCTCAAAATCATATCCTACAGACAGAGCGCACAATCAAGTACTCCCTAGTAATCAGAATTTATATCAGGGTTGTTTGGCGTCATATCATCTCGTGTTCATTAATCAGCTGCTTATTTATTTTCAAAACCTCAAAACGTAGATAAGTCATATATACAGTAATGTATGTAACGGACTGCACGAATTGTTATGTTTGTCTGTCGGGGATCGAAGCCTCGCGATCGCATTCGATGTATTTTAATTAATGTTGTGTACGTAACTATTATATAATTATGTGTTTGAAGGATGGGGGTGGTGGTGGTTGTGAGTTAAATTAGTCGGCGATTGCTCCGACAAGATTGTTATTCAATTTAGGTTTTTGGAGCATAGTGCATAGACAGAATGAAAACCTGGTTAGAGCTTCCCTGGTTCTTTAATCCTTTCACTGCCAACGCTGAAATTACCAAGAGACGTCGCCTGTGCCAAACGTGTAACTTAGCGCATTTCAAGAACGTCGCAAATTAGGAAATTCAGGTATCAGTATGACATACGTTCAGAAAACGTTGAATAGTTTCTCTAAAGCGATTGTAACCATTGTGGTTTTAAATAAAAGGTAGATATTTACTGTTTGTTATACCCCCGACAAACGAAGTTTGAAGGGGGTATATTGGAGTCACCTTGCATAATGAGAGGAAGTGCAGTGTACAATAACCATAACTCTATTCTTCCTTATTACTGAGTTATTGCCCTTTGTAACTTTTTTTGTCCGGAGTATAACTTGAAAAGTACTGGATGGAATTCATTGGAACTTCATACAATAGTAAAGCACAATGAGAGGAAGTGCAGTGTTCAAGAACCATAACTCTTCTTTAGCTAATTACTGAGTCATTGCCCTTTATATTTTTTTCTGCTGTCATTTTTTTTCCAGACATTAACTTGCAAACTACTAAATGGAATTTATTAAAACTTCATACAATGGTAAAGCACAATGAGTGAAAGTGCAGTGCACAAGAACCATAACTCTATTTTAGCTAATTACAGAGTTATGGCCTTAAATACTTTTTTCTTGTTCCGAGCATAACTTGAAAATTATTGGATAGAATGTAATAAAGCTTCATACAGTGATAGATCATAATGAGAAGAAGTGCAGTGTACAGGAACCGTAATTCTATTTCAGCTAATTACAGAGTTACTGCCCTTTGTTACTTTTTCTTGTCCGGAGCATAACTTGAAAACTATTGGATGAAATTTATTAAAACTTTATACAGTGATAGATCATAATGAGAGGAAGTGCAGTGTTCAGGAACCGTAATTCTATTTCAGCCAATCACAGGGTAACTGCCCTTGTTACTTTTTTCTTGTCCGGAGCATAACTTGAAAACTATTGGATGGAATTTAATAAAGCTTCATACAGTGATAGATCATAATGAGAGGAAGTGCAGTGTACATGAACCGCAATTATATTTTAGCTAATTACAGAGTTACTGCCCTTTGTTACTTTTTCTTGTCCGGAGCATAACTTGAAAACTATTGGATGGAAACTTCACACAGTGATATATTATAGTGAGAGGAAGTGCAGTGTACAGGAACCGCAATTCTATTTCAGCCAATTATAGAGATATTGCCCTTTGTTACTTGTCCGGAGCATAACTTGAAAAAAGTAACTTAACTCATTTATAGATGGACATTGGCAATCGTATATTCTGTGCTTTAGAACATCAAATATACCAGTATTGACATCTCAGTATTAGCATCACCGATATTGTTTAAAGCCTTTTTTCTAACTTCTAAAAACATAATAAAAAATGAATAACTGACGATAGTCCATAAAATAAAGTTGTCATTTATAGGTTGGCTTTCCAAATAGTTGACTGCAATTTCATATCAGGGCGGCGTTCGGGGGTATTAATCACCTTCAGTGATAGCTCTAGTTTTTGTAATTGAATCTTGGAGTAGAATTATTGTTCTCCCACCTCAGATAAGTAGATCCAATCATTTAACCAGGCTAGAAATTCAGAAATTCTTATCTTGCCCACGGGCGAAGATAAAATGCCCGTATGGAACTCCTTTTTAATGGTCACCACATTGTAATTACCTCCCTTGTTGAAGACTGTCGTCATGGAAACCTTGTCTTGTGGCAATATTTAGAACGTTAGTTAACTATTTCTCGCTTCAAATGTCACCATAAAACAGATTTCACGCACCTTTCAAAAAATAATGCGTCACGATGGACATATGTGAGTTTAAGGAAGTTTATATACACAATACGCACTTTATTATATTTGCGATGATTACAATGAAATCAAGCAATACTCACTGCACGTAGTTTAAATAAACATCAACTTTGCTTTGGTTAAAAAAACTTAACTTTGAGTTGTTCAGAGTGTTTGAGTAGCTATTAGTTTTTTATTGCATTTTTGGGTTATTTAAATTTTGTCATTTTTCAAAAAGGTTGTAGGCCTAGGCCTACGAGGCCTATATGAAGCTACGCCACTGGTATGCACTTGTATCAAGGAAATCTAGCAATAGTAATTTTGATTTTAAACAGAAAACCCCCAAACCATTCCTAAACATGTTGTACTATACACATTTCGCTTGAATTTTAGCAGCGGGATTCAGACAATTGCGTGAGGCAAGGTAGCATATGCATGTCTCTATTGCAGGCTTAAATATACTAAATGCTCTGAAAGTGAACATATTCGCTACAACTCCAGCTGACAACATTGTCATCCTTTTCACCAGTCATTATGGCCTTCAGCTGATGGTCAGCACGAGTAAGCCAAAGTGTGGAGTTTGCCAACTACACGGCAAAATGTGCGAATATGAAGATGGGAGGAAAACGCAGCCAGGGTGATAAGGCCAGCCAGATAATGTATGGGGACACCTCTATCGACAACACACACATGTACATTCATTTGGGTATCTTACAGCCGCCCATTGGAAAACTACCATATAATATTGATGATGTCTGACAATGTGTTGGATGAATGTTATCTTAAATGCCCTTTTCATGCGTTATCTTGTCATGTGTATCTTTTATCATTTTACTGGTTTATATACTTACATATTGTGTCTTATGTTAATATTCAGTGAATGGAGGCAATAAAAATATTTAATAAGATGTTTGTAATAAATTGCAACAAGACTGTATTCATTTTATTTTATAGTTTGGTGCAACAATACATTGAATTAGTAGTACGACTTGATATGAACTACGAGGAAATGAGGAGGTCAGTGTCAACTGTGGTTGGTCAGTCAATTGGCCAGTGACAACTGTGGTTGGTCAATCAATTGATCACTGTCAACTGTGGTCGGTCAGTCCATTGGTCAGTGTCAACTGTGGTTGGTCAGTCATTTGGTCGGTGACTGTGGACGGTCCGTCCATTGAAATCTTCCTTGTTCGGAGCATTATTTAATAAACCACTGGATGGAGTGTATTTAAACTTCATACACTGAACATAAGACATGAAGTGCAGTGTACATGTACCATAACTCTATTTTAGCAAACTAGAGAGTACATTCTCTGGATAGGAAATGACCAAATAAGCCATGCCAGCCCTCATTGGCCTCTTGCAGGGATGGGGCTTTTGTTTAATGTATGCTTTTCAGGGTCTTAATGATGAACACATTTGAAAGTTTTAAAAATTACATTTTTATTTTGTAAACATGTTGTTTTAAAAAAAACAACATAGTCTATACAGGTTATATTTGGTAATTTAAAATATAAACACACATCATTTTATGTTATTTTAAGATAAACATTGGTATTTAAACGATAAGCAGATACAGGAGATGGAAGAACATGATATTTTTTACAGTGTTTGGGATGCAGCCAATGCCGGTATTAGGTGCACACCCCAAGTACCATTTATTATTTTAGGAGAGTTAGTTTTCCTAATGGTGACTGGAGGTTGGTTTTGTATCAAGAACTTGTCATTAAATCTATTAAATCATGAATCATACATGCCATATTTTTGAAAGGCTTCCAAGGGGATTTTGTTCAGAATTCCAGGGGATTTGAGTCCCATACCAGGGAATTTTCATAATCGCCATTTTCGTAATCTCTAATTCAGGAGGATATTCATCCCCCACTGGGGAACCGCGAGATGGTTCGAAATTCCGGGGGAATACCCCCGCCGGGGGATGTCATGTATGATGAATGAATAAGTTCTCTAAATCATCATTATTTTTAAGCTAATTCGTCAGCATGCTTCATGCTGGAAGGAGAATTGCGATTACTTCGTTACATTTTTGAATACAAATATTGTACATCGAAACTGCTTTAGTAATTTAGTGGAATGACAACGTATGATCAAATGGATGAAAATGACCCAAAACTTACATCTCAGTGAATCCTCAATTATGTCCACGCGCACCGCCACAACCAGAAGACGTACGCTTCAATATAACCGTCTACCCTCTCAGTGCTGGAGGTGTGCGTCGAGCAGACGCAGTAAACGTGGAAGTGCCAACGCCTCGCAACCGCGTCTACGCGTTCATGGAAAAAAATGTATATGACGTACTTTAACTTGGTTCACGGTTCACTCGACGATCATTTAATAATTCAATACATTTCAACGCTTTGCAATTACTGTAAACGTGTTTTGTTATTAGTATTACATGTATTTATTAATCTACTACTAGACTCGTATGTGAACTGATGCGAATTGCTTCCGTTCAGCCAGCTTACAAACAAAAACCATGAAACTGACTTAAACAATAGAATGTTATCATTCGTAATGTTAATACTTATCAGTAATCAGTCTAGCATAGCTCTCACGATTTCGTTAAAGTTCGTCCCGAAAATCATGACATAGGGACAATGACCATCTCGACGATTTATGGCACAGCCTTTAGGGCTATACTATTTCCCGGTCCCGGTCTCCTCCGGTCTCTGTTTTCAAAATTTTATAGTAGCTCTCGGGCGTGATCGAGAAGGTGTTAATGACCGCGGGGTGTAACAGGATTACGAAAGATTACAGTTGATTAAAACATGAGATATTTGATGATAATAAATATTAACAAATATATTTGTCGATATGCTGTCGACTTCATTCGTCGTTATCGTCTCGCTTTGGTAGACAATTACTTTAAAGATATAATCTTACTCCAAAATAAGATTTACCACAATTAATTCAATTGTTGTGATATACCAACAACGATAAACAGATGTCGAACAGAATGGGTCTTATGATTGATACCGAGTTTAATCGAAAAGAAAGGTGCAGAAAAACGCGGTTTTTCTACCTTATGAGACCACAGTAGATCACCGAAAATATTTTAAGCATCTTTTGGCATTTTCACCTATTAAATGCACGGTTCCAATCTTGTGATCAGTTATTAATAGTTTCCATAAATGCATTATTTAGTAAGTAGTTCAAGGCTTATCAATAAAGTTTTATGATGGTTATACATGTGTTTTAATAGGAGTGCCACTTCAAGGTCCATGTCGGCTTTCTTAAAATGAGGTAACTGTCTGCTGTCTGCTGGCATTTGGGCCTTACTCAATACCTTTACTGGGTGTCACCCAAAAACTGATATATTAGTTCATCAAATAATTAAACATAACGAAAAAATACTATTTATATTTATTAAGTTCAAACAATATCAATGTAGTTTGATACAATACTTTCTTAACGTCCCTTCGCACAAAAGACAAACACTTTGTTGCATGGGGCAAGACTTAGATATTTATTTTGGCACATGTTGGAAAAGTGTGGCACACACTTGTAAACGCATACAAACAATTTTCTTTTAAGACAAATTATCTACATAAATACATAAAACACTGAAAAGTTCGAACATATTGTTCCATTCTGTCTAAAGGTTGCCGGCCCCTTCGGCACATGCCCTGATCAAACCTGTATATTACCAGGAGCCAAAATAAATAATAACCAAGTTTCAAAGAGTCTTAATTGCGCCTCTAATTAATTCTTACTAACGGTGATACAGATTTGATCATATATCCTTCATAGGAATGACAGCCGCCCACGCAAAACACCCGCCGACGGTGGATGAAACGTGTTTATCCGTAGCGATGCACGTAGGGCGTACCTAAAGCAGATAACACCTAATTCATTCCTCAGAATATAGGATATATACGGAACTTATCCGGGCATGTATGCATGTATAAACACATATGAAACATGTATGCAAACATTCTGTTTTTGAATTTGTATGAAATCATATTCGATGAAATAATGTGTAATATCAAAAATAAGGGTGTTTACAGCATGAAGTTGAACATAATAATTTACATCTATATCTTAAAGAACTCGCACAATAACTTACTGTTAAACTAACAATGGAGGAATGTCACATCACAATAAGAAGGTTACATTAAAGATGCACTCTTACTCCAAGAAAAGATTTATTACAAACGATTTTATTTTTTTATATTCCCAAAAGGATGAATAAATGCCAAAAACCTTGGTTCTCATGAAGAATATCAAATTTAATACGAAATAAAACACGGTATTTCTACCTTATGAGACTATAGTAGACCGCAGTAAGTCTTTTAGCATTCACCAATCATTTAATATTTTTGCGCTTTCTGCTATTAAATTCACAGTTACAATCTTGTTATAAGTAATAAATATTTTCCATAAATGCATAATTTAGTAGTTGAAGGTTTTTCAGTCAAAATTAATGTTTGTTATACTTGTGTATGTACATTGTATCGATTTTGATTAAGAGTGTAACTTTAATGTAAGGTTAAACAATCAACAATAAAATGTCACATCGATATAAAAATGTCACAGCAATATAAGAACGTCACATCGATATAAGAATGTCGCATCAACACCTTAATGCCACATCAATATAAGCATATCATATCAATATATTAATGTCACATAAACACTGAATTGTCACATCGATATAAGAATTCACATACCATTAGAAAGTCAAATGATGAAAGTCACTTCAGAATAAGAATGTAACATAACTTTATAATGCCACAACAATATAAGATTGTCACATAAATCTAAAAGTCTAATTGATCAACACAAGGCCCAAAATAGAGTGTCAATGTATTGAATATTTCATTTTCCATTGTGTTTTCATGCCGGATCCAGTTTAGCAATCAAGCCATTGTGTCATCAGTGAGGTGTTACCCATTGTGTCACCACTAAGTTGTCACACAGGGCCAAAAGTTCTTAATGGAAGACAGGTATACGCGGCCTTCGGGCTGAAATTGTATAAAACAACAAACTATCAATCATGTTTAGATATCTTGATGACAAACCAGTATCCTTTAACATAACAAGATCAGCATCATCACCAACAGCCCACCATCATCGTTTTTTTTTACCATCGTCTTCATCATAATTTTAATCATTAACTTTGATAGCAGTTAAAGTTTAAATCTTTATTGTATGAATGCCATTCGGACGAAGTAGAGTGATATTTCAACCATATCTCCATTAAATATTATCGGTATTTAAGTTCTAAAATTCAATCAAGCAATATTTTTATTATTCGTACCATTGCAAATGCCACTGAGCATTGTACAGGTTGCATGAGGCATCACTTCCGAGTTGCAAGTTGGGACACTTCCGGTTTCCTTGACACTGAAATATTGAACCACATATTGGTCGATTTCATAGAAGTATGTAACGTTATTGTTTGATGGTCGACCGTCAACAATTGTATCAAGTCAACTGAATGAAGAGTATAAAAGTTATTTGTGAACATCCCAACTTCCCTTAAAACAAGAAAACACTATACCCAAAACATAAACCTAAGGTTCCTAAGACTATTAACGGTCATTATTTGTATAAAGTGTGATATGGAGGTATGTAACCTAATTGTGTGATGGTTCTGCACAACGCTGTTTTGTATGAGCGCATAAACGATAATTATAGCCCTCCTTATTTTTCGAAATGATAAGCTTAAATCAATACGATCATTTTGCAAGACCAAATTGACAATCAATAACACTAGTATCCCCTGTACAGTGACTGTAACCATTTTCATCAATATTACAATTGACCATATGTACAGCACAATCATTGTTATATCATTTATTTCAAACTCAAGTTTTATACAAAATGCTTACCTGCTTCTGTCCAAGTACCATACGTGATATGTCATCCAAAGTTTAATGCATGGGGCATCGATTCCAAACCGGATGGTGGGACACACGCTGAAACAATGAAAGAACGCAGCCACTAATATTTAAAACGGTCAGTATATAGAAAAAGGCCTATGTAGACAACAAAATCTTTACAAATATTTACATTTGCACATTTGATACATGATAAGAAGGCACACAATTATAGTCTAAAAAATGCTTACGCAAACCTGACTGCCACTCTAGTTGCATTGCGCTTCTTCGCCAACTCCACTGCAAGGGACATCTCTCCGGTTGGATGGTGGGCCACTTCAGGTACCGTTGACGATGTAACAATGATAATTAAATTAAAAACTGATCCAGTGACTTATTTCAGTAAGTTGTTTATGTATAAAATAAGCAAGGACCATAATTAAATAAACATTTGTTAATCATGTAAATTAAAAAAGTTATAAACAAATATCATTCAAAATCAATTAAATAATCTTTATTTAACAGATATATTCATATGAATTAAATTAGTTTTATATTGTTTTGCACTCTCATTTCAAAAGCCTTTCCTGCCAGTTTATTATATACCACGTTTAGTCTTATACAAACGAAGCCCCTCCAATGTGAAGCATTTTATTCAAAAATATTATATTTTAACATACACGAAAAAGAAAAACATTTTCTGCTACATGGGTACGGTTACATAAATCTTGGGAAAGGATGCTGGTGCCTTTTAGCATTTTCACTGTAAGATTTATAAAACCAACAGAAGATGCCCTTTCAATTCTCATGTTTTTGGAAAAATGAAACATTAATTCGAAGAGCTTTGATATGTTTAATGAAATAATTCATTTAATTAGAACCTTTAAAATGATATTTATAAAGTCTAATAAGGCTATGAAATATAAAGTGACCTACTTAGTGAAAACATTATTATAAGAAGGAAAATTTAAATTAACAATACATATCCAAATAGAGCAAACAAAATCTTATACAAAACATGAGCAAAACAATACATATCTTGGTTTACGAAGTTGTCCAATTAAGCTTACTAAACTGGACTGCAACTGTAGCCGCAGCATCATTAGTTCGAAGAATCATTGATATGTTTAATAAAACAATTAACTTCATAAGAACCTTAAAATATGTTGTCCATATATTTTAATACGGCTATGAAATAAAGAGTGACCTACTTATTGACAACTGTCTTTTAAATTGGTTTGTTTAAAGAAACCAATGCTGATCCAAAAGTGCAAACGAAAACTTATACAAAAAAGTGAGTAATATAATACATACCTTTGTTGATGTTGATTGTCCATTTTACCTTACGTAAACTGGACTGCAACTGAAGCCGCATTGCGCCTCTTCGCCAACTCCACTGCAAGGGGCATCTCTCCGGTTGGCTCGTTGGCCACTTCAGGTACCGTTGACGATGAAACAATGATATTTAAATGAAAAACTGGTCCAGTATCTTATTTCAATAAGTAGTTTATATGTACAATAAGCTAGTATCATTATTAATTTAACAATCTAAACATGTTAATTAAAGTAGAAATAAACAAATATCATTCGAAACAATTAAAATATGTTCATTAAACAGAAATATTTATATGGATTAAGTAAGTTTTATATTGTTTTGCACTCTCAATTCATGAGCTTTTCCTACCAGTTTATTATATACCACGTTTAGTCTTATACAAATGAAGCCCGTATAATGTGAATTATCTTATTTAAAAATACTAAAGTTTAACATACACGAAAAAGAAATCAACATTTTCTGCTACTTGGGTACGGTTTAATAAATCTTGGGAAAGGATGCTGGCACCTTTTAGCATTTTCACTGTAAGATTTATAAAACCAACAGAAGATGCCTTTTCAATTCTCATGTATTTGGAAAAAAGAAACATTAATTCGAAGAACTTTGATATGTTTAATAAAATAATTCATTAAATAAGAACCTTTAAAAATGTTATCCATATAGTTTAATAAGGCTATGAAATATAAAGTGACCTACTTAGTGAAAACATTATTATAAGATGGAATATTTAAATTAGCAATACATATCCAAATAGTGCAAACAAAATCTTATACAACACATGAGCAAAAGAATACATATCTTGGTTGACGAAGTTGTCCATTTAAGCAAACTTAACTGGACTGCAGCTAAAGAAACAAATGCAGCTACAATTAATGCAAACAAAAACGTATACAAAAATTTGAGCAAAATAATACATACCTAAGTTGATGTTGATTGTCCACTTTACCTTACGTAAACTGGACTGCAACTGTAGCCGCATTGCACCTCTTCGCCAACTCCACTGCAAGGGGCATCTCTCCAGTTGGATGGCTGGCCACTTCAGGTACCGTTGGGGATGAAACAATGGTATTTAAATGAAAAACTGGTCCAGTAACTTATATCAATAAGTAGTTTATATTTACAATAAGCAAGTATCATAATTAAATAAACAATTGTTAAACATGTGAATTAAAGTAGTAATAAACAAATATCATTCAAAAACAATTAAATTATGTTCATTAAACAGATATATTTATATGGATTAAATAAGTTTTATATTGTTTTGCACTCTCATTTCATTAGCCTTTCCTACCAGTTTATTATATACCACGTCTAGTCTTATACAAACGAAGCCCGTATAATGTGAAACATCTTATTTAAAAATATTATATTTAAACATACACGAAAATGAAATAAACATTTTCTGCTACCCGTGTTCGGTTAAATAAATCTTGGGAAAGGATGCTGGCACCTTTTAGCATTTTCACTGTAAGATTTATAAAACCAACAGAAGATGCCTTTTCAATTCTCATGTGTTTGGAAAAAAGAAACATTAATTCGAAGAACTTTGATATGTTTAATAAAATAATTCATTAAATAAGAACATTTAAAAATGTTATCCATATAGTTTAATAAGGCTATGAAATATAAAGTGACCTACTTAGTGAAAACATTATTTTAAGGCGGAAATTTTAAGTTAACAATACATATCCAAATAGTGCAAACAAAATCTTATACAACACATGAACAAAAGAATACATATCTTGGTTGACGAAGTTGTCAATTTAAGCTTACTTAACTGGACTGCAACTGTAGCCGCAGCATCATTAGTTTGAAGATTCATTGATAAGTTTGATAAAAAAATGATTAAATAAGAACCTTTAAAAATGTTGTCCATATATCTTAATACGGCTTTGAAATAAAGTGTGATCTACTTATTGACAACCTTTGTTTAAGATGGTTTATTTAAAGAAACCAATGCAGATACAGTTAGCGCAAACAAAAACGTATACAAAAATGTGAGCAAAATAATACTTACCTTAGTTGATGTTGATTGTCCATTTTACCTTACGTAAACAGGACTGCAACTGTAGCCGCATTGCACCTCTTCGCCAACTCCACTGCAAGGGGCATCTCTCCGGTTGGATGGATGGCCACTTCAGGTACCGTTGACGATGAAACAATAGTATTTAAATGAAAAACTGGTTCAGTAACTTATTTCAATAAGTAGTTTATATTTACAATAAGCAAGTATCATAATTAAATAAACAATTGTTAAACATGTGAATTAGAGTAGCAATAAACAAATATCATTCAAAACAATTAAATTATGTTCATTAAACAGATATATTTATATGGATTAAATAAGTTTTATATTGTTTTGCACTCTCATTTCATTAGCCTTTCCTACTAGTTTATTATATACCACGTTTAGTCTTATACAAATGAAGCCCCTCTACTGTGAAACATTTTATTTAAAAATACTAAAGTTTAACATACACGAAAAAGAAATACACATTTTCTGCTACTTGGGTACGGTTAAATAAGTCTTGGGAAAGGATGCTGGCACCTTTTAGCATTTTCACTGTAAGATTTATAAAACCAACAGAAGATGCCTTTTCAATTCTCATGTATTTGGAAAAAAGAAACATTAATTCGAAGAACTTTGATATGTTTAATAAAATAATTCATTAAATAAGAACCTTTAAAAATGTTATCCATATAGTTTAATAAGGCTATGAAATATAAAGTGACCTACTTAGTGAAAACATTATTTTAAGATGGAATATTTAAATTAGCAATACATATCCAAATAGTGCAAACACAATCTTATACAACACACGAGCAAAGGAATACATATCTTGGTTGACGAAAGTGTCAATTTAAGCTTACTTAACTGGACTGCAGCTAAAGAAACCAGTGCAGATACAATTAGTGCAAACAAAAACGTATACAATAATTTGAGCAAAAAAATACATACCTTAGTTGATGTTGATTGTCCATCTTGGTTGACGAAGTTGTCAATTTAAGCTTACTTAACTGGACTGTAACTGTAGCCGCAGCATCATTAGTTTGAAGAATCATTGATAAGTTTGATAAAATAACTGATTAAATAAGAACCTTTAAAAATGTTGTCCATATATTTTAATACGGCTTTGAAATAAAGTGTGACCTACTTATTGACAACCTTTGTTTAAGATGGTTTATTTAAAGAAACCAATGCAGATACATTTAGTGCAAACAAAAACGTATACAAAAATGTGAGCAAAATAATACATACCTTAGTTGATGTTGATTGTCCATTTTACCTTACGTAAACAGGACTGCAACTGTAGCCGCATTGCACCTCTTCGCCAACTCCACTGCAAGGGGCATCTCTTCCGGTTGGATGGCTGGCCACTTCAGGTACCGTTGACGATGAAACAATGGTATTTAAATGAAAAACTGGTCCAGTAACTGATTTCAATAAGTAGTTTATATTTACAATAAGCAAGTGTCATAATTAAATAAACAATTGTTAAACATCTGAATTAAAGTAGTAATAAACAAATATCATTCAAATCAATTAAATTGTGTTCATTAAACAGATATATATTTATATGGATTAAATAAGTTTTGTATTGTTTTGCACTCTCATTTCATTAGCCTTTCCTACTAGTTTATTATATACCACTTTTAGTCTTATACAAATATAGCCCCTCCAATGTGAAGCAATTTATTTAAAAATATTATATTTTAACATACACGAAAATGAAATAAACATTTTCTGCTACCCGTGTTCGGTTAAATAAATCTTGGGAAAGGATGCTGGCACATTTTAGCATTTTCACTGTAAGATTTATAAAACCAACAGAAGATGCCTTTTCAATTTTCATGTGTTTGGAAAAAAGAAACATTAATTCGAAGAACTTTGATATGTTTAATAAAATAATTCATTAAATAAGAACATTTAAAAATGTTATCCATATAGTTTAATAAGGCTATGAAATATAAAGTGACCTACTTAGTGAAAACATTATTTTAAGGTGGAATATTAAAATTAACAATACATATCCAAATAGTGCAAACAAAATCTTATACAACACATGAGCAAAAGAATACATATCTTGGTTGACGAAGTTGTCAATTTAAGCTTACTTAACTGGACTGCAACTGTAGCCGCAGCATCATTAGTTTGAAGATTCATTGATAAGTTTGATAAAATAATTTATTAAATAAGAACCTTTAAAAATGTTGTTCATATATTTTAATACGGCTATGAAATAAAAAGTGACCTACTTATTGACAACCTTTGTTTAAGATGGTTTATTTAAAGAAACCAATGCACTTACAATTAGTGCAAACAAAAACGTATACAAAAATGTGAGCAAAATAATACATACCTTAGTTGATGTTGATTGTCCATTTTACCTTACGTAAACTGGACTGCAACTGTAGCCGCATTACACCTCTTCGCAAACTCCACTGCAAGGGGCATCTCTCTGGTTGGATGGCTGGCCACTTCAGGTACCGTTGACGATGAAACAATGGTATTTAAATGAAAAACTGGTCCAGTAATTGATTTCAATAAGTAGTTTATATTTACAATAAGCAAGTATCATAATTAAATAAACAATTGTTAAACATGTGAATTAAAGTAGTAATAAACAAATATCATTAAAAAAATAAAATTATGTTCATTAAAAAGAAATATTTATATGGATTCAATAAGTTTTATATTGTTTTGCACTCTCATTTCATTAGCCTTTGCTACCAGTTTATTATATACAACATTTAGTCTCATACAAATGAAGCCCCTCCAATGTGAACCAATTTATTTAAAAATATTATATTTTAACATACACGAAAATGAAATAAACATTTTCTGCTACCCGTGTTCTGTTAAATAAATCTTGGGAAAGGATGCTGGCACCTTTTAGCATTTTCACTGAAAGATTTATAAAACCAACAGAAGATGCCTTTTCAATTCTCATGTATTTGGAAAAAAGAAACATTAATTCGAAGAACTTTGATATGTTTAATAAAATAATTCATTAAATAAAAACATTTAAAAATGTTATCCATATAGTTTAATAAGGCTATGAAATATAATGTGACCTACTTAGTGAAAACATTATTCTAAGGTGGAATATTAAAATTAACAATACATATCCAAATAGTGCAAACAAAATCTTATACAACACATGAGCAAAAGAATACATATCTTGGTTGACGAAGTTGTCAATTTAACCTTACTTAACTGGACTGCAACTGTAGCCGCAGCATCATTAGTTTGAAGAATCATTGATAAGTTTGATAAAATAATTTATTAAATAAGAACCTTTAAAAATGTTGTCCATATATTTTAATACGGCTTTGAAATAAAGTGTGACCTACTTATTGACAACCTTTGCTTAAGATGGTTTATTTAAAGAAACCAATGCAGATACATTTAGTGCAAACAAAAACGTATACAAAAATGTGAGCAAAATAATACATACCTTAGTTGATTTTGATTGTCCATTTTACCTTACGTAAACAGGACTGCAACTGTAGCCGCATTGCACCTCTTCGCCAACTCCACTGCAAGGGGCATCTCTTCCGGTTGGATGGCTGGCCACTTCAGGTACCGTTGACGATGAAACAATGGTATTTAAATGAAAAACTGGTCCAGTAACTTATTTCAATAAGTAGTTTATATTTACAATAAGCAAGTATCATAACTAAATAAACAATTGTTAAACATGTGAATTAAAGTAGTAATAAACAAATATCATTTAAAAAAAAAATATGTTCATTAAAAAGAAATATTTATATGGATTCAATAAGTTTTATATTGTTTTGCACTCTCATTTCATTAGCCTTTCCTACCAGTTTATTATATACCACTTTTAGTCTTATACAAATATAGCCCCTCCAATGTGAAGCAATTTATTTAAAAATATTATATTTTAACATACACGAAAATGAAATAAACATTTTCTGCTACCCGTGTTCGGTTAAATAAATCTTGGGAAAGGATGCTGGCACCTTTTAGCATTTTCACTGTAAGATTTATAAAACCAACAGAAGATGCCTTTTCAATTCTCATGTATTTGGAAAAAAGAAACATTAATTTGAAGAACTTTGATATGTTTAATAAAATAATTCATTAAATAAAAACATTTAAAAATGTTATCCATATAGTTTAATAAGGCTATGAAATATAAAGTGACCTACTTAGTGAAAACATTATTTTAAGGTGGAATATTAAAATTAACAATACATATCCAAATAGTGCAAACAAAATCTTATACAACACATGAGCAAAAGAATACATATCTTGGTTGACGAAGTTGTCAATTTAACCTTACTTAACTGGACTGCAACTGTAGCCGCAGCATCATTTGTTTGAAGATTCATTGATAAGTTTGATAAAATAATTGATTAATTAAGAACTTTTAAAAATGTTGTCCATATATTTCAATACGGCTTTGAAATAAAGTGTGACCTACTTATTGACAACCTTTGTTTAAGATGGGTTTTTTAAAGAAACCAATGCACTTACAATTATTGCAAATAAAAACGTATACAAAAATGTGAGCAAAATAATACATACCTTAGTTGATGTTGATTGTCCATTTTACCTTACGTAAACTGGACTGCAACTGTAGCCGCATTGCACCTCTTCGCCAACTCCACTGCAAGGGGCATCTCTCTGGTTGGATGGCTGGCCACTTCAGGTACCGTTGGCGATGACACAATAGTATTTAAATGAAAAACTGGTTCAGTAACTTATATCAATAAGTAGTTTATATTTACAATAAGCAAGTGTCATAATTAAATAAACAATTGTTAAACATGTGAATTAAAGTAGTAATAAACAAATATCATTCAAATCAATTAAATTGTGTTCATTAAACAGATATATATTTATATGGATTAAATAAGTTTTGTATTGTTTTGCACTCTCATTTCATTAGCCTTTCCTACCAGTTTATTATATACCACATTTAGTCTCATACAAATATAGCCCCTCCAATGTGAAGCAATTTATTTAAAAATATTATATTTTAACATACACGAAAATGAAATAAACATTTTCTGCTACCCGTGTTCGGTTAAATAAATCTTGGGAAAGGATGCTGGCACCTTTTAGCATTTTCACTGTAAGATTTATAAAACCAACAGAAGATGCCTTTTCAATTTTCTTGTGTTTGGAAAAAAGAAACATTAATTCGAAGAACTTTGATATGTTTAATAAAATAATTCATTAAATAAGAACATTTAAAAATGTTATCCATATAGTTTAATAAGGCTATGAAATATGAAGTGACCTACTTAGTGAAAACATTATTCTAAGGTGGAATATTAAAATTAACAATACATATCCAAATAGTGCAAACAAAATCTTATACAACACATGAGCAAAAGAATACATATCTTGGTTGACGAAGTTGTCAATTTAAGCTTACTTAACTGGACTGCAACTGTAGCCGCAGCATCATTAGTTTGAAGATTCATTGATAAGTTTGATAAAATAATTTATTAAATAAGAACCTTTAAAAATGTTGTCCATATATTTTAATACGGCTATGAAATAAAAAGTGACCTACTTATTGACAACCTTTGTTTAAGATGGTTTATTTAAAGAAACCAATGCACTTACAATTAGTGCAAACAAAAACGTATACAAAAATGTGAGCAAAATAATACATACCTTAGTTGATGTTGATTGTCCATTTTACCTTACGTAAACTGGACTGCAACTGTAGCCGCATTACACCTCTTCGCCAACTCCACTGCAAGGGGCATCTCTCTGGTTGGATGGATGGCCACTTCAGGTACCGTTGACGATGAAACAATGGTATTTAAATGAAAAACTGGTCCAGTAACTGATTTCAATAAGTAGTTTATATTTACAATAAGCAAGTATCATAATTAAATAAACAATTGTTAAACATGTGAATTAAAGTAGTAATAAACAAATATCATTACAAAAAATAAAATTATGTTCATTAAAAAAACATATTTATATGGATTCAATAAGTTTTATATTGTTTTGCACTCTCATTTCATTAGCCTTTGCTACCAGTTTATTATATACCACATTTAGTCTCATACAAATGAAGCCCCTCCAATGTGAACCAATTTATTTAAAAATATTATATTTTAACATACACGAAAATGAAATAAACATTTTCTGCTACCCGTGTTCTGTTAAATAAATCTTGGGAAAGGATGCTGGCACCTTTTAGCATTTTCACTGAAAGATTTATAAAACCAACAGAAGATGCCTTTTCAATTCTCATGTATTTGGAAAAAAGAAACATTAATTCGAAGAACTTTGATATGTTTAATAAAATAATTCATTAAATAAAAACATTTAAAAATGTTATCCATATAGTTTAATAAGGCTATGAAATATAAAGTGACCTACTTAGTGAAAACATTATTCTAAGGTGGAATATTAAAATTAACAATACATATCCAAATAGTGCAAACAAAATCTTATACAACACATGAGCAAAAGAATACATATCTTGGTTGACGAAGTTGTCAATTTAAGCTTACTTAACTGGACTGCAACTGTAGCCGCAGCATCATTAGTTTGAAGATTCATTGATAAGTTTGATAAAATAATTTATTAAATAAGAACTTTTAAAAATGTTGTCCATATATTTTAATACGGCTTTGAAATAAAGTGTGACCTACTTATTGACAACCTTTGTTTAAGATGGTTTATTTAAAGAAACCAATGCACTTACAATTATTGCAAATAAAAACGTATACAAAAATGTGAGCAAAATAATACATACCTTAGTTGATGTTGATTGTCCATTTTACCTTACGTAAACTGGACTGCAACTGTAGCCGCATTGCACCTCTTCGCCAACTCCACTGCAAGGGGCATCTCTCTGGTTGGATGGCTGGCCACTTCAGGTACCGTTGGCGATGAAACAATGGTATTTAAATGAAAAACTGGTTCAGTAACTTATATCAATAAGTAGTTTATATTTACAATAAGCAAGTATCATAATTAAATAAACAATTGTTAAACATGTGAATTAAAGTAGTAATAAACAAATATCATTCAAATCAATTAAATTGTGTTCATTAAACAGATATATATTTATATGGATTAAATAAGTTTTGTATTGTTTTGCACTCTCATTTCATTAGCCTTTCCTACCAGTTTATTATATAGCCCCTCCAATGTGAAGCAATTTATTTAAAAATATTATATTTCAACACACACGAAAATGAAATAAACATTTTCTGCTACCCGTGTTCGGTTAAATAAACCTTGGGAAAGGATGCTGGCACCTTTTAGCATTTTCACTGTAAGATTTATAAAACCAACAGAAGATGCCTTTTCAATTCTCATGTATTTGGAAAAAAACAACATTAATTCGAAGAACTTTGATATGTTTAATAAAATAATTCATTAAATAAGAACCTAAATGTT